>NW_027506877.1:2527663-2557663 GCF_052324685.1 Brachyhypopomus gauderio | reverse complement strand
TACCCTTTTTGACCTCTGTTTCCTGGAGGTCCTTTAAAACCTTTCACACCTGGTTGTCCAGGTCTTTCAACAGGAACATTTCCTAATGGATTAATAAAGATCATGTAGAGTGTTAACTGATTCCCAGGATTAACCAATAAAAAACCTTTAAATTAACCAATTAACCAATAAAAAACCTTTAACTCGGTGATGGAAATCTGTCAGTGCTTAAAAATACAATTTTCTTGTGCTTTTGCATCAGTGTTTTCTCCTCATTCCTGTTTTCAGGCATGAAGTAGACACTTGATGAAGCATGCTTTGTGATTTCTGCTTTGTTAGGAGATCCATGTCCATATTTTCCACAGGCATGGTTATCTGAGGTTGCAGCACCGTGTGTTTTATGTGGGCTCGTTTTATTGCTGTAGCAGTATGCAATATACCCACAAAACACAGACTACCTTTAAATATTTGACCCTTAGGGCCAATAGTCACCACCAGGCTTGGGCCAATCAACTTGTCTTCACCGGCAGGAGAGAAATATGCAATGTGTCATTGCATTTTTATGTTAGTGACTATTTTAGCCATTTGTTTCCTGGACATGTTAATCTAAAGTAACACAACAGATTTAGATTAATGTCTAGATTAATTCGCTGGATAACGTGAGCTTGATTTGGTCTCCGGGAGGACTTTTGAGCAATTTAATACTTTCTAAATTATGCTCCATCTTGAAAGCACAGCCGATGTTACACAAACGTGTCACACAAAAGCGGACATAGAATGCATCTTCAAAAACAAGAAAAGCAACAAAGACAAACCCATAATTCCAATCGTATGTGTCAGGGCTGGCTCGGATGCCGTGCCTTCTACCTCCACAAGAGGCACCCGAGTCAGTCCTAGACTTAATCGGTGCAATCAGCAATGATCCGTTTCACCTGTTGCCATGGCTTCTTAAGGAAGCTTGTAGATACGGATCATTGCTGATTGGTTTTGGTCATGCCGGTACGCTGTCAGTCCTTCTCTGTTTTCTCTGGTGTTGCGTTTTGTTGTAAGGTGTCTCGCCACCTTAATCTCTCACTTACCTATACTTATTCGAGTCTCTATCTCCTGCGCCGCTTACTGGCCCATCTCAAGTTTTCCTCCAGCTATCTCTCTTCCTATCCGTTACTCTTTTATTTTGGGAAGGGTTTTTGTTTTGTTGCGGCGTTCGCCTGCTGCCAGTCTTCCCCTGGCGTCCTTAGTTCCTTTGTCACGCGTTGAAGTTATTCCGCGTTCTTTCCGTTGTCTTTGTTATTTTCTCTCCCGTGTGTTCACGGTTTTGTTTATTTTTCCGCGTCGAGTTTTCCGCGTTGAGTTTATTCCGCGTTTGAGTTTCGTTTTTGTTTGCCTGTGTGCATGTTTTCGTGTGCACACAGTTTGGGTTTGCTGGCTTTATTTCCTGCCTGCTTTATACGGCACTTGGGTCTGCCTCTCCCTACGTTTTCTGACGCGGTGTGTGCCTGGTGTACACCCCGCCTTACAGTATGAGCAATATATTGTATGTGCAGGATTATACAAATTGAGCTCTACTAGAACAACTGCTTACCAGTCCAGCTACTCTGACCAGGAGGTCCAGGGGGGCCTGGAGGTCCAGGTGAACCAATCCTTCCAGGCTGACCCTCAGGACTGTAGCTTGGACGACCTTGACTCCCCTTATCGCCTTTGGGTCCAGCAATACCAGGGAACCCTGGGAGGCCAGGAGGACCTTTGGGGACAACAGATTGTTTTTTGCAATACAATACTATTTTGTATAATAGTTACAAAAGTATGAAGAGTGACGCTATGACAAATAACACACAATCAATGTATTAACTGCTAATAGGAAAGCTGCTTGTTTGTTACGTGTTTAATTCTCAGTGTCTAGGTTGTTTTTGTCTTATCCAGGATCTAACCCCTGCAGCAGATGCACTGAGCTGAATCACTGCACCTGCAATGGAGGATGAAGCCCCCTCAAGGCCTGGTTGTCCGGGAAGCCCAGGTAGACCCACATCTCCGTCTTCTCCAGGAATTCCAGGAAAACCGGGGTCACCTGTTGGACCTGTGGGAATTCACATGAGAGGTCTGTTGTATGTAGGTGTGGGACAGATAGACAGTTAAAAGCTTTATGTATGTATGGAAATCTACAGGCGTGTGAAATGATTTGGCAGCTACCTTGCGAAAATTCTCCAATTCCACTATAATAAGTGGGTGGGCCTTGCAGACCTGGCTCTCCTATTTCACCCTACAAAGAAAATAACCACAATTCTTCCATTAACCATGTTTCACTTCATCTTCCTTTATCCATGTGTCACCCATGGCAAAACTCTCCATGTCTGAAATAACTCCATTTATATCCCACTGGATTTCATTAAAAATAATTAAATTACAGTGGGTGAGTCATCTTCTCTGCTCTCTACTGGTTGTGATTGAATTCATACTCACTTTAGGGCCTGGAAAACCTGGTTGCCCAGGTAACCCAAGGCTTCCAGGAAGTCCCTGTGGTAAATCAAAGGCAACGGTCATTTTCCACTTGAGGAGTAATATTGGCACACTTGAAAGTTGTTTTTCACTTGAAAATTTAGTGACGCCTTACATGAAGACCATCTTCTCCACGTGGCCCGTTGAGACCAGGCGGGCCCTACCAAAATGAAAGGAGAAAGCTGACTGACAAACAGGTTTGCAATAGATTACTCAATGGAGGACAATTATTGAGACATGATAACCTCAATCATAAAAAAAGAAACAGAAAAGGAATAAATGTTATATACCTCAAACCTAGAACCTTTAATTAGTTCTGGAAGACTTACCCGTGCACCTGGTAATCCTAGAATTCCCTTCTCACCATATTCCCCTCTTTGCCCATCTGGACCCTAAAATGAGACATTCATTGAGACATAATGAATGCAAAATCCTACATTCATTATTAACAGACCAACACATTATTGTCACGTTACAGCCCCTGACCCCTCCCTTTTGGGCGTGTGTTTACGTTGTCCACGTCCACGTCTAGTCGTCTGTGGATCTCCGTGGTTGTGTCTGAGTGTTCATCAGTCTCACCTGTGGCTCGTCTCGTCAACACTTGGGGCTTATGTGGTTCGTCTATTTAATGTGCGTTCGCGCAGTGTCCCGTGCTTGTCTTTGTTAGAGTCATTCATGTCAGAGTCATTCATGTGTGAATAAGCTGTCTGCGCTTATTTGTAATAATAAACATGACGACGTGAGTGAAGTAAGGATTCTGTGCCTCGTCCTTCGCCCCCGCGTCACAATTATACGTTATTATCAAATTAAACTCTAATACAAAATCATGCTTGATGCTTTGTCTGGCTTGAAGCCATTTGTCACCAATGCTGTCATTGGTATCAAGGACGGGTCACACCACAGGTGAAACAAGCATACCAGACGTGTCCTGCTTTAGATCAGCAAAGACAAATGACGTATGCGTAGATGGTTATTTCTTGTTAAACCTAATCAATTGAACAAGACTTCATCAAGACTGGAAGCCTGATAGGCTGCACCCCAGACCTTCTAGGCTGTCTGGAATCTCTAGCTGTGCTGCCTTGGGAATAGAGCATGAAGATTAGAGACTTTCAGCATCATTTGCTGATAATGTGGATGGATCTACTGCGATAAATGAGCAGCAGCACACACAAAGCGGTAGTTCCTCCAAAGCTCCTCGAGAATCTGCACGATTCCTCGTGACATTTTAGGGACATTTGGAAATCAACGTAGGCAGGTGTCACTATAGGAATTTCAGTACGGTACGATAACAAAGTAACATACTGGTGGTCCGGGTCTTCCTGGTTCACCAGCAAAGCCAACGTCACCCTGAAAGACAGACAGACAAAATCAGTGAGAGGAATAGAGTCGTGACATGGGTGAGATAAGGTGTTAGGTAAGACCAGCCCAGTTGCCAGAGCTGTATGAAAAAGAAACGAAGGTAAGTATTCCTCACACCCATTACAACATTTCCGTTACTCACACATGACATTTATGGTGGTATTTTGAAGGACAAACAGACATGGATATCAAAAAGACTGGAGCACACTCATGAATAAATCATAAAGGAAACATCTGAAATTAAAACAGGAGAGCAAACAAAGAAAAAATCACAAAAATCTTCCACCTCAGGACCTCAGGGCCCAAAAATCTGCTATTCAAAGAGCTAATGAGAAAACATAAACAAACAAGGTATAAGAGGCCTTCCAGGGTGGATCCCTGGCAATTAGTGGGGGTAAGGTGAGGTGAAAGGGGGGGTGGTGTTAAACCCTCTGAGAGGTTTGGTGCTTCAGTACGACGAGCGTGCATGGAGCAGAGAAGCTGAAGGTGCAAACAGGTCTGCTGGGAGTGGGAGCTGCCTGGCTTGAGTGGAACTTCTTCTTGGTCTCTCTGAGCAGCCCCGGCCCACAAACCTGAGTTCCTTTGTCTCCTTTTGGAAATCCAACAAACTCCACAACTCCATTGACCGAAGAGCGGCCTGGGTCGCCTTGGGGGCCCGCGTCTCCCTGGATGCGGTAACCAAGGAAGAGAAAGTTTTTACAGCGGAACAGGACGTGAGGACGGCTGGGCAGAGGCGGAGGCGACGGAGGGGGGGTGGAGGGGTGGGGGGCGAGTTGCAGGATGGTTTGTGGCGAGAGTTTGGGGACAAGGTGGTTTGTACAACACGGAGTTTCGAAAGCTGTGACCCCCGGTGGGGTGTTGGGGAGGTCAGGGCGAGAGGGAGGTTCAAGAGAGACTGGGAAAGGGGAAGAGGCTTCACATTTGTTCTACTGAACATCCCCGTTTCTTCAGGATATTGAACTATGTTACATTTGTGACCCTCTAAAGATGACGTTCTTTAACAAAACCAGCTCTTTCCAATCTAGAGCCAATCAGTGACCAGCAGCTGAGTGGCTGACAGACAGCTTGGGCGAAGCAGCGGGCAGCTATGCGATCTAGAATGTTTTTCTAAAGGCACTCCACAGGTAAATGGTGCCTCCAGTCCTCTCCTCCAACCCTCTCCTCTCTCCTCAGGTGTTTCTCTCGCCCTGGCTAAGCCCCTCCCTGGGCTGGCATCACCGCTCCCCTGTGTATTACCTTCTCTCCTCTGTTGATGATAGTGCTTATAGGTGGTGAGCCTAACAGAGCGGCCGGCACACCCCTGGGTCCCTGTGGGCCTGCGTCCCCCTGAGGTCCACAACACACACACAGTAGATGTTAGAGCCCATGGATGTTGGAAGGGAGAGGGTGAAAAGAGAGAGCGAGAGAGAGAGAGAGAAAGAGAGGGGGGGAGACACAGAGAGGGGGAAGATGTAGATAGAGAGAAATAAGAGAAAGACAGAATGAGTGTAATTTTGGGTCAGTAAGAGTGACAAGAACAGGAAAGTAAGGAAGAAAACCATCCAATGAGTGACTTTAAAAATGAACTTTTTAAAAGTTAGTTTAAAAGAATTACTTAAATAGAAATAATGGTCTAGTTTTTCAATGTATGTTCCTCGGATTACACACTGAATAAATCGATTATATTGATATTTTGCTACTGTTGGGACAATTCTAGGATTTTCTAATTAAAATCTGAAGCCAATCAATCTAAAACGTATTAAACCATAATTTTATACAATTGAAAATATTCTGTGAATTGTATGTCTTTAGAGTAATGAAAGCATGTACAACAGCCTGTTAATTCTCTCTGCAAAAAACTAATGGGCTAAAAACTACAACTCCCATTCTGGCCCACAGATAAATATTGTCACATCCAATTGAATAAGAGGAAATTAAGTAACACAGGAAGTAGGAGCAGGTGAACCCAGCACCAGCACAAAATGGCTACTGGCTTATACACAATAATGCTCAAACACACCCAGAAACACTTTTATGGGTGTGTTTCATCTGCATGAACCAGCAACCACATGCACCAGGCTACTGGAAATGTCAACAAACATGACATGCTTAACGATTCCATTTAAACCATTAAGGACATGCTTTTAAATGCTTTGAAAACATTATAACTGTATTATTAATGGAATCTCAGAGCCACCATGCAACAGATTGGAAAATCACAATGTGTTGGCAACCTGTAGTGCTACAGTGTTTGGTGAACCATATACCAAACAACATCACTATTCCAGTTAAGCTGACAAGGAAAATGTTCTAAATATGATCCTGGGAGATATCAATAACACTTCTCATAATGTATTAATTATATCAGCTGATTTAGATGCTAATGCAACTAACTAAACAGCTAAAATACAATGTAGTTAAACATTTACAATATACAGCAGAGTGAAGGATAAATTGAGGTCCCGGTTTAGGACCATAAATTAACAAAAACACCAAATGCCATCTCCAGGATCTAACCTACTGTGCAGTAAGTGTGCAGTAATTCATTGTAATATATATATGTTTGTATGAAAGCAGAAGTGAATCCAGCATGCAAGAAAATGAACGATTGTGCACTAGTGTGAGGCTATTGCAGCTAAAGTGGTCAGTAATCATGACAGCATGCACCCTGGCTACAATGGGCTCTATTCTTAGTTAGTCAATTAAGCACTGTTTGAATAAAGTCCTGCAGTGCCCATAACAAATACCCAGTGGATATAACTAAAGTGAAATACTTTGGATCCAGTAAAAGTGTTCTCATCAGTTTTTGCAAATGAGCTGTATAATGCCAAACCCTTTTGTTTATGTGTGCTTTAAGCAGATGTTCCAAATGAGTGTTTTGTGTTTTGATTAATCATGTCATTTGCATGACCCACAAGATGAACTCATTCAGCTCATTAAAAATTTCTGCGAGTCATTAAACAGACTAATTAAGGCTGTTTACATGTTGCATTAATGTGCATTCCCGGTGATTGATCACATTCGCATTTCGTTTAGTCTCATGAAAATCCAGGAATAAACACCCCAGGACACATTGTGACAGGATTATGACCAGATCACTCAAACCATATTCAGAGGTGATCAGTCAGATCTCGACCACATTTAATACCAGTATAGACTGGCATTTAATCTGTTTTCATTATGTGCATGCAATTACATAAAGAGGAGTCTGTGAACAGATGCAAAGCACTTTGTAAGTCGCTCTGGATCACAGTGTCTGCTAAATTCCCGAAATGTAAATGTATGAGGAACGCTGACTTCTCTCTCGTGAACAGTAGAGGTGCTGATCACTGTAGAAAGAAAAGTAGCTAAAGCTAAACCTTCTCCTCTACTGATGCAAGCAATTTGTTTAAGGGGTTTCTCTCAATATCTGGGAGGATGTGATGATCCTACCAACCGAGAAACCATGTATAAAGTAGGAAGTAAAACAGAAATGTTGTATGTGTTGGTGTGCTTTTTATGCGGGCGAGTAAAACTGGATCTGATCTGGACATTTTAGTGAGCAGGGTAAACGGAATCCAGCCAAAGTATATGACCTGGATATGAAACATATGTTAATGCAACGTGTAAACAAGCCTAATGATACAGCCACTCCAAGACCACTGGGTATATGCACTTGGGCAATATCATGTCAATACAAACATTTGATATGCCATCCAGTTTTAACACAAAAAGCACCACAAAGGTAATCTAGACATGTCATGCATGAGATGATCGAAAAGTACATATTCATTATGTATCCAATACAAAAAGAGATTTACAGCAATGTTGTATGAGATTAGAGAACCATTAGAACCAGAGATTAGAGAACCAGTTTGATTAGAGAACCAGTTTGATTAGAGAACCCATTTACCTTCGTTCCTTTCTCTCCTTCGTAACCCTGACCATGGTTTCCCTAGAAAGATATGCAGAAAAGTTCAACTCTGGTCCTATGATATTAATTCAGTGGTTCAGATATTATAGCTCACATTCACGATATGGACCATATACCCTCCAGACGAGCTCTCATCCACAGTTTTATATTTTAATGGCCTTGTATCTCTAGCCTGATGGCAAGGGGACAATCTGCAGCGTATTACTCTTGTAATTGTAGACAGTAATAACTTTAATATCTCTCCACATGCTGCAGGGGTTCTCGCTGCCTGGACTGCAAGCAACATAAACGCCTCTTGTATTTATGGTAATTAGAGCAGTAAGGTTTACGGTCCTTGTTTTACTCCTGTTATTCAAAGTGCAGTGGACCTCGGGTCAGTTTTGCTGTTCTCTCCGCCATTGCTCAAGCTCCCGTCTCTGTTTGTTGCTCCTCATATATCTGTTTTTTTCCTTTTTATGTGCTACCCATAGTACTGTGCCCTGTTTGAGATTTCACTGCTCAAGCCTGATTTGCCATCTCAGACATCTCTTCCATTTCCACCACAATGGCTTTCTTTGCCAGACGCCTCCCTCAGTGGGGCATAATCTAAGAAAACATGGCCTGCTCCAACTTACTGTGGGCCCGGGAGGGCCTGGTGGACCAGGACGGCCCTACAACAAAGAGAACATAGCAACTGATATGTTAGTACGTATTACAAGAAGTACAGCTAGTCTCTGTCATGGAGTATTGTCATAGAGCAATGAAAGCTGGGTACATACAGGCAAACCCGTGGGGCCAAGTGGACCTTCTGGACCAACTGGACCAGGAATTCCCTGAAAGATGAACCATGGATGGACGTCAGAGGTTTTCTAGACCTAATGCAGTAGTAGTGACTTACTGGCCTGTTTATGTATTTATTTAAAGGACAATTGTATCTTATACAAAAAAATGTAGAATGATTAAGAATTTAATCCCCAAAAATACATGACCCAAATAGTATTTGCATAAGCATAAAATTGTATTTCTGTGTCTAACAAATCAAACGAGATATCTGTGGGCAAGTAGAAACACTACATAAGATAAAAATGACACTTGGGCAAAACAAGAATGATGAGCCAGGTTAAGATTGGTTTCAGATTGGTTTCAAATCAAACTACATGAAAAAATGTGTAAACGTAAATGTTATTATAATTAATAATAGATCTTACAGGGTCACCATGAGGACCCATTGGACCATGCGGACCCTAGAGAGAGAGAGAGAGAGAGAGAGAGAGAGAGAGAGAGAGAGAATCATAAAAGAAATTGGATTTTGTATACTCCTGGGCTACTATAAAGGAGAAGTTTTGATGTTCACTCCTCAGGAGAGGATGCATGAATGTGTCACCATAAACTTTGGCAATAATATCGCGGTGTGGAGCTTTTTGCTTTACACAAAAGACACAAAATAGTAGAAGGAAGCGGAAGGACGTTTCCCAAGGTGCCTTGAGACCGAAGGCAAAGCAAACATGCATCACAGAGCTGCACACAAAAGTATTCACAATAAAGTCAATCTTACTCAACTGAAACAGAGGTAAGTACTTCTATCTCAGAAAGAGAGAGAGAGAGAGAGAGAGAGAGAGAGAGAGAGAGAGAGAGAGAGAGAGAGAGAGAGAGAGAGAGAGAGAGAGAGAGAGAGCATCTCTGATATGGCAGACAGCCTCCTTCATTGTGATGTTAGGATGTCAACTAACTGCTTCAATGCACTCATACATCAGTGAGAAAATCACAGCACTGTGCTCAGTTACCTGGATGATTCTATTTATATACACTGGTTCTCCTTTCTGGCCTTTGAAACCAGGAAGACCCTAAAACAAACAGACAAAAAATGTTCAGACTCACATGTGCTCCTACAAACACGTCTAATGTCCGACAACATTGGGGCGTGAAACAATAATCTGACATTATCTCCTGTATGTGTGTGTGTGTGTGTGTGTGTGTGTGTGTGTGTGTGTGTGTGTGTGTGTGTGTGTGTGTGCGTGGGAGGAGGGGGGGCAGTGATGTAAGGGGTTTGCATGGCTAGTGAATGACCAATGGCTAGTCTAAATCCTACTCTGCTAATCTGCATACTCACCCGGGACCCAGGGCTGCCAGCCCACCCGGGATAGCCTCCTGGGCTTCCTGGGTCGCCTTGTGTGCCATTACATCCATTCAACCCAGGATGACCCTCTGGTCCAGCCTGGCCAGGGTGACCCTGTAGAAAACATTGGGTTAAGCTCCAGTGCCTATAGGCCTGGACTGCTACCACATCAGGGTGGCTATGTGACCACAGACAACCAGGGCTGATGAGAGGGCAGAGAGTGGGTCAGTGTGTGCGGAGGAAGAGCATGCTGAGTTTACCGCACACAACCTGAACACACCACTGTGGTTACAAACTTTGCAAGAACAAAATGATTGTGGCTCATGAGGAATAATGCAAAAAAGGGGGACTAATCCCAGGTGTGGACTGATAACTGCCCAGCCTGGCAGTCAGAGAGGCCAGATTAAGTATGGGCTTCAACTGTCTGGATTAACTGGGAGGGGATTTTAGGCCTGCAGGTAGAAAACAAGAAGTTTACTTACAGGAACACCATCATTACCCAGAAAACCAGGAACACCCATCAGACCCTGTCCAAGAAACGAAAAACATAAACTTACACTGGTAGTACAGATAGTACTTCTTAGTACCATCGTTGTGAGTACTGATGTTCATGTGTTTAAAAATAACCTCACCCTGTCTCCTTTGGGCCCAGACGGTCCTGCCCGTCCTGTATGGCCCAGCTCTCCTTTAGGTCCCACAGGGCCCGGCGCCCCAGCCAAGCCCTCAGGTCCATTGGGTCCTGATGATCCTAAGGACCCAGGGCGACCCTGAAACAGTATTTAATACATTTGAAACATAAAACATTTAATATCACGATGATAGTGTGTGATCAAAGTCACAGTCTTATAAAGTTTGAAAAGTACTCTTACACTAATCTTATTGCTATTCTCTCTTCTTCTTCTTGTTTCCCATATTATTAATATTATTATTACCTCTCTATCGCCATACAGCCTGCAGAGTGATGACAAGAAGATGAGGATGATGAGAAGATTATAGATACTGTATAATATACAGTGTAGATGCCTTACAGGGCTACTATGATCAGAACCAAACACACAGACTGAGTTTCCCTAAGGGGACCAATTAAAGTAAGAATTCTTAATTCCTAAATATTCTCAAATCACTGATTAGGATCAGCTGCTTTTCCTGCACTGAGAGGAAGAGACGATGCCTCCGTTTGACAGACATGAGCTCCTGGGTCGTGGAGTGCTGGTCAGGAGAATTACAGCAGAGGTGTGGAACTGGAGAGGAGACACACACTGTCTTAGCTGTCCTACAGTGAACCGTCTCAGTCAAAGATTGTAAAAGCAAAATGACTAAGATATATTTGGGACATGTTTGCATTTTAATATTGTTAGATAAAGATCTGAAAGCATGACACAACAAATTACTGAGGCATTCATCTAGATTTAAAAACTCTGAATATTTGCCTCAATATTTCAATATTTTGAGTAACAAAAAATAGTTGGAAACTATTAAAAGATGTTGCCTTGATCAAAATGATATGACAAAAACTTGATGCAAGCAAAAATAGGTTAGTAACCTAGTGTAACTTAGTGTATGTCCCCATGAGTAAGTACACGTAGTACTTATAGCCTACCACATGGTGGCGGTGTAATACAGTATTTCAATTTTCCAGCGTCTTTTGCTCAAAGCACTTTTGACATGGAGCAATAGGTAAAAGAGATTTACTGCAGTTGTAGAGTCTGTAAAGAAAGACTGACAGCTGATACCTCCATTTTAAAGCTATTTTAAGGCAAGGACAGAGTGTGTAGTGTAGGTGAAGTTGATCTGGACAGGTGTGTGTTGTCTGCCTATGTCTCACACACACACACACACACACACACACACACACACACACACACACACACACACACACACACACACACACACATACACACACTCATGCACAGAGAGAGAGAGAGAGAGAGAGAGAGAGAGAGAGAGAGAGAGAGAGAGAGAGATACTAAACTCACAGACTAAAGGCGTTTCACACCGTACAATTAATGGCTGACAGGGAGAGGCAGAATTAGATGTAATTTGAAGGGCCACCTGGTTCCAGTGAGGGAAGAAGAGAGGAAACCTTGGTCACTGCAATCCATCCAGACCTTCCATTATGCACAATTACCATCTCACAACTGGCTCTGCAAATGAGAGTCAGCACACAACATGTGCTCTCTCTTTCTGCGGCCTCACGACTGCAATTAACCAATCAAAACTGCTAACAAAGAAAACTTTAAATGATTATAAAGAACATAAGAATACAATAGAAAAAACACTATTTTAATGCATTTTTTAAAGTGTAGGCAGACACAAAAATGCAAAAACACTGTACTATTGCTGTACTTCACGTCTGAGGTATCATTTCCTTGCTCAAGGATGGTTTATGCATCTTGACAAGTGTTTGACCATAAACAGATGAGCTGAATGAGCTGGGAACCGGAATGAGGGTATCACTAACATACCCTCACATCACTAGCATATGCCGTACTGATGTGAGCCCTGAGGGCTTCCTAATATGTCCTTCACTGAAAACACACACACACACACACACACACACACACACACACACACACACACACACACACACACACACACACACACACACACAAACACACACCCACCACCATGAACAAAACAGTGTGTTTGTTGGGGGCCACAACCCCCTTTGTCTCTTGTGGCAAGTGGGCACATGTTGGGGGACGAAAGCCCCCAATTCCCCAACTGGCTGCATACCTGTGCTGCTCCAGGATGACCCCCCCCCCCCCCCAACACACACACACACACACACACACACACACACACACACACACACACACACACACACACACCCTGTACATTCTCCCTCAAGGACCTGTTTCTGCAGTGTCCAGAAGTGAAATCTCTTTCTCAATCTTATACACATCTACTTCAATGGTTTGTTTATTAAAAGAACTTCTCATTGACTTGACTTGGTTTTAGTTTAATAAGGGTATTTTTAACACATTCACTACTTTTAGAGCACTTATATGTGGGGGTGGGTATGGGGGTGGGGGTGGGGTGGTGGCTTACAGGAAACCCAAACAGAAAGCATCCCAGTCTTTACCTGCTCAATCCTGACAGTGACAGGTGAAATGTATCACTTCTCCAAGATTAAAGAGGTAAAGCTGGACTAATGTTTCAGGTAACAGGTGTACTGTGTGTCATAAAGCTGTGTGAGCTCTTTCTCAGTGGCAGACTGAAGAACATCTCCGTGGGTAGATGTGCACAGGTGACAGTATCATCACTGCCGAGGAGCATTGGGGGCAGCTGTGGCAGTGGGTTGGGCCACAGAAGATGTTTTTCTCATGCAGGACTCAGGAAGACCTTCTAGCCACAGCCTGGGCTGCTGAACTCTAGACTGCATTTGCAGACTGAGTACCGAACTTTACTGTGGGTTTACTGGGCACAGAACCTTACTGTGTGTTTACTGTGTACAGAACTTTACTGTGGGTTTACTGGGCACAGAACTTTACTGTGGGTTTACTGGGCACAGTACCTTACTGTGGGTTTACTGGGCACAGAACCTTACTGTGTGTTTACTGGGCACAGAACCTTACTGTGTGTTTACTGGGTACAGAACCTTACTGTGTGTTTACCGGGTACAGAACCTTACTGTGTGTTTACCGGGTACAGAACCTTACTGTGTGTTTACCGGGTACAGAGCCTTAATGTGTGTTTACTGAGTATAGAACCTTACTGTGTGTTTACTGGGTACAGAGCCTTACTGTGTGTTTACTGGGTACAGAACCTTACTGTGTGTTTACTGGGTACAGAGCCTTCCTGTGTGTTTACTGGGTACAGAACCTTACTGTGTGTTTACAGGGTACAGAACTTTACTGTGTGTTTACTGGGTACAGAACCTTACTGTGTGTTTACTGGGTACAGAACCTTAATGTGTGTTTACTGGGTACAGAACTTTACTGTGTGTTTACTGGGTACAGAGCCTTACTGTGTGTTTACTGGGTACAGAACCTTACTGTGTGTTTACTGGGTACAGAGCCTTACTGTGTGTTTACTGGGTACAGAACTTTACTGTGTGTTTACTGGATACAGAACTTTACTGTGTGTTTACTGGGTACAGAACTTTACTGTAGATTTACTGGGCACAGAACTTTACTGTGGATTTATTCTTTGCACATGTAAAAGTCTTAGTTTATTAACATGTGTCACCGAGCATTTTATACTCATTAATCCACTCTCCATTGTATTTTTTGTGGTACATGTTTAATGCAGCCTACCTCATATAACCCTCATACCTACACATAACCCTACCTCGTATATACACAAGCACATATCTTCTGATAACTACATCATATGCAGTTATCTTCTTAATGTCTCCTTAATAAATTTTTATTTCCTGTTCCTGTGTCTCATATTTTGTATATTTAATTGTATTGTTTTCTAAGACACAGAACACAGAATGCAGAATCAGAATATCATTGTTCAGTGTAGCTGGCTGACTGCTGGCCATATGACAGTAAATCAACTCAAGCTTGAAGTCTCATCATGTCTGACTATTTAGACCCATTACACAGACTGCTTCAGGGGGCAAAAGGCCTGCTCAACATATAAGGAGAAGTCAAAGAAACCACTTAAAAACCTGACAATTTGCGGAAGGCCATGGGAATGGCCTTGTGGATGAAATGGTCCACTTGAATGGACAGGCATGCGGGAGCGACTCTTTCACAAACTCTCGCTGCCCTACAGAGCAAATCCGAGGATCACATCAGTATCTCCAGCACGCTTCATGTACTGTTACAACGGACGCTAAGCAGACTTCAAAATCCATCCACATCCAACATGGAAAAAAATGACTTGTAGTCAAATTAAGGTGCACTAGACTGTGTAGTTTGCAGCAGGAATCCCCTTCATCACAATACACACAATGGAGCCCATTCTGTCTGCTTAAGCCACATGGCCTTACCAGCCCAGCTAACCAGCGTGCACCTCACTTCCTGCTAGTACAGTCAAGAGACGGATTCCCTCCGAATCACCCCACTCAGTCCTGCTGGGCGTAAGGATGTGACAGGACGTGTTGTTCTTTGGCAGTGAGGCCCAACGGGTGATTTGAACTGTCAAGCCCTGTGCTCAGTGAGTGCTGTGATGGGTCTAGTGCAGAGAAGCGTTTAATGCCACATCAGAGTAGGACAGAGCAATGCTGGACTGATTCAGCCTTGAAAACCCAAGACTGACCAGGCTGAAGCAGAATGAAGGTTATATTGTGAATTACAGACACTTTTTTCTCATTTACCAGTCAAATGTCAGGTGTTATCTCAGTTAACTGTACTAACACAGAAATGACACCAAACATACTGCAGTTCTTTTGGTTGTAAAGTCTTTAAATCTTTGACAGGAAGCGGTGTTGTCCTGTGTCCTGTCATGTGTGTGGTAGAAGGGGGCAGTCCAGCTGTGTTTGGTTTACAAAACCGGATTGTATGTGTGTGTTTTGTTAATGCGTTAGAAATCATGGTGAGTGTGTCTGTTCATGTGAGTTGTTTGTTTATTAATAAAACACTGTTCATCTGGTTCAAGCTTTTGTGTGTATGAACATGTTTGTTAACATCGCTAACTTGTTTGATTAATGATTTAATGCCATGGATATTGTTTGCAGATAAAACCAAAAGCATTCTTGGATTTATAACTCACATGAAAGATGGAAATCTTTCAAATCAAACAAATTGAATTAATACCATATTTACAAATCCTTACAATGTCTGTGTGTTTCTTACTATCGTCCATTCTGTTTGTTAAACTCACATGATTTCCATGTTCCATATCATGCCTAATCCACCTAACTGCAATGTCCTATTGCACTTGTAATTCTATCAGTACCCACTAGGTGGCACTGTCACTTCCAGATAAAGGCATCATGAAATCGGAAGGATTAAGATTAGGGATTTTGGGTCACATTGTAGGGCTCAGTTTCAAAACTAGGTTTGCATCCCAGGTCATGGGTCTTCCAGCAGGACAATGACCCCAAAAATACTTCAAAAAGAAACAAAGTTTCCTGGAGAACTGGAGAGTTTTGAAGTGTTCAGCAGTGAGTCCGAATCTAAATCCCATTGAACACCCGTGAAGAGATCTTAAAACTGCTGTTGGGAGAAGACACCCTTCAAATACGAGAGACCTGGAGCAATTCTCCAAACAGGGGTGGTCCAAAGTTCCAGATGAGTGGTGTAACAGTCTTGCTGGGGCCCGGGACAAGAAAGTTTCATGTGCCCCCCCCCCCCCCCCCCCCCCGCACGTCATTTGAATTTCCTCTGTAGCAGACAATCCTTGTGTTAGGTCCATTGACTGTATATATACAGTCATTGGTTAGGTCATATAGTATATAATATAGCTGTTTCTGACAGCTGACTGGTTTATACTTGACACGTCGCGAGCGGCGCGAAGGTTCGCGCGAAAATGACGTAATCGCAGTGGCACGGCCCGTGTGCGAGGACCTCAAGCGCTGTCGATTCGCGAGGTCGTGCACCTCTCGAATTTTGTAACTTCGCGCGCCGCGCTTCAGCGCAAGGAACAAAGTCGTGTTTGCAGGGTTCATACACCTTTATAAGGTGAAATTAAAGCACTTGTACGTCACTTTCAAGGTCCAGTTCAATATTTCCCAGCACGTTAAACTTAATTAAGTTAAATATTTATACATATACTCGAAATGATTCGAAATAATTCGCTTTTTATCACATTATTTAATGGTTGTTTATTTTCAAAACGCACAATCTTAACGTCTTCACGAGAACTGTTCAGTCAGACAGCTATTTGTTGTGAAACGAAGTAGTTACAATTTCAAGCATTTTCAAGTACTTTAGCCTAAATTCCAGCACATTTCAAACCTGGAACACAATGCAACTTTACAATTCGTCAGGTAAATGTTTTTCCTTTCTTTTCTGCACTACAGATTCCTGTTTACTTTAACTACCCACCACTGTATTTCCCGCTGTTGGGCGGATACCAGCTGGTTACGGTCGGTGCTGGATCAAACCAGAGGGAGGCGGGGGTGTATGCACTTAATGGAAAATATGCAGATAGGTAAAAAACATATATATTTTAGACATTGAGCTTATTATGAGTACAGAATTTTATATTAATGAAAAAAATTATAGACTTTAAATAAAAAATAAATTGCTGGGCTCTTTGATGGGCCCCCCTGGCCCTAGGGCCCGGGACAACATACCCGGTTGTCCCCCCCTGTCGACGGGGCTGGGGTTACCCACCACCCCATCAACCTCACTGAGAGTGACCAGTGGACTTCTGACGTATGACTTTTCATACAATGTAAGGCCTCAGGTTCTTTTTGATCTGGTACGCCCAGAGGCCTGGGACCTCTGTCCCTACGTTAGCACTACCTACACAGCTGGCGGCTCTGCTCTAGCATGCTAGCATTCTAGCCTTGTCTCTCTTCACCCACCTACAATGCTAACGCATTAGACCAAAATAATGACTAAATACAAATCAAAATGCCTATGGCTTGTCCAGACTGTACGGGAAAGGTTGTGTTTGGCTAAAAGCTGAGAGGGAGGATGACAAGGCCTTGGAATTTATTCCAGTGGTAGAGAGAGAGGGGGGGGGAGGGTGAGAGAGAGAGGGAGAAAGAGGGGTATAGGGGGGAACAGTGGCATTCACAGTGTTAAAGGATGTTAAAGAAGGGTTAAGAACTGGAAAGTGGGTGGGCAGGGGACAGGGGCTGAGGTCACAGGTCATTGAAAACGCAGAAAACAATAATAATACAAAAGAAAACTGTGTAATTGTAATTAGGTGAAAGAGTGATAGGGAGAGAAAGAGAGATGGAGAGAGAAAGAGAGATAAAGTCAGAACAGGAGTGTAAGAAAGGGTGCACAGGATCCCAGCTGTACAAAATTAACTACACTGCCTCAAGCATACTGTACACACATGCACGTCTCTACACACACACACACACACACACACACACACACACACACACACACACACACACACACACACACACACACACACGCATATACAAACTTGCATTGTAGACACACAAATATACACATGTACATGCACAAACACACACACATTTATAAGCAATTCAGAGAAAAATATCTAGAGAATTTCACATGTGTGACCATTTTCCTGGAACCCAGAATCCAGGAGATAAACAGGAACTGTGAGCACCAGAGCAACTCCTTAAGTGACGGCCCCTCCATCACACCCTCCCCAAGAGAGAGTCTCCGTCACACTCACTCATCTGTCCCATAATGCCTGTCAGCCTCCAACCCATTAGTCTAATATCCAATCATCTTTAAGAGCCGACTGGTCCTGACACCTGAGTGGGTACCACAGAGAGGCCTAAATCAGAGGTCTTCACATCTCTGGTAAATGTTGTCTGGGAGGTGGTGGACCATGTGGTAGGGCCTGAAGTGAACTACACAGACCACGGAGGACCTCCATGTGATCTCCCCGACTCCCAGAGGACACTTAAACTTCAGCCTAGCACAAACCATGTCATCAGCCTCTCGTCACCTCTGACCTCCCTTGGACATGGACGTTATCAACTCACACGAACCAGGACACGAACCAGTCCACGTTTCTCCGCCAGCTGGTCACGCTCTTCAGGAAGTTCTCTCACATTATTAGAGTGCACTGCCCTAAAGGAATAGCATGGGTAAGAAACCATAACGTAGCGTGCTTTTATGGTGGTATTTCTGCACCGTGTTCATTGTTTTGTTTTATTCAACCAGCTCTCCTCCCTTCCAGAACCTTCATCAGCGAGTCTTTTTTTTTGTTTTCATCCCAGTCACGCTCCCTCAGACATCTCCACCATCCCTGCGCCTGGCAGGCATGCCCCGCGTGGTTGACTGCACTTTTCAGGGTTCACTCTCTTTTCATTACGCCACATTAGTCCGTCTGGCTTTTGCAGCGTGGTATGATGTGGGCCGGGAGGGGGGACACTAAGGCTCACAGACGGTCCACCCTGCGGTGACTTTTCAGCACAGGGTTTCTCTGATCAAAAAGGAACCGTTGGCTGAGTCCAATGACATCGCTAAACTATCTCTGCTTTCTCTCTCCACTGCCAACAGCTGCGTCCAGTCCTGAAAAAAACACCCCGTATGGAGGAGTCTTGGGAAGTTTAGCATAGGAAGTGTACAGTATATATTGTACAAGGGTCCCAGAACTGTTTGTAAACTTCTCAAAGTTTACATCTTACGAGACAGGGACAGGAGGCCGCGGTGCACTGAATATACATGCTTGTGTTCCATGTGTGCGTGTGTACGGGCGCATGTGTGTATATGGTCCAAGGCTCTACTTAAAGTCTCTCTCATGGCTCAATCTGATGTTAAACAACAATTACAGGAGGTGTCTGTCCACAGGCTGTACTTACACCACACAGTGCACACAGCGAGCACTGCTGCAGTTCAACCGTCCAAACGATTCCTCGGAACCGCCAAACGCCTCCGTTTATAAAGGTAACGAAGCGCACTAGGATAAGGAGCAGATAGTTCTGAGGTTTTGCGTCTGTGACGCTAACAGCACGTAACCATCTACGACAGACAGACATGTGGACAGCTGGGTACAACACGATGCCAAGCGCCCGTGCTTTACCGTTGTAGTGCCCTTATTAGAGGGATGTGAAGGGTGATGGCGCGTGCAGACAGCACGCGGTGTCCTGAGAACAGTCAGGGTGGAACGCAGCCGCAAAAACGCCTTCGCACAGTGCTTCAGTTCAGGACCCGTCCTCCTGTTTGTCCAGCTAGATTTATTAGCCCTCCAAATGGTAACGTTATAATTAGCACACACTGACTGCTATTATTGTCTCCTGGAAGCTGTAAACATTGCCATAAACACTGCAGAGAGATGGCGCAGTCTCTGCGTCCTCAGCTTGGTGAGACTGCTACGCTTCTTCTGACGGCACCTTTTGTTTGGTACATGTGAATGAACCACAAATTTGACCTGAGACCAGTTTCAAGCTCGTGTGCTAGGTCTGTCTGACTGGAGGACGTATAATGCTGAGCTGTTCTCACGACAGGCACAGGGCGCTAGAGGAAGGAGCAGTTCGACCGGCATACATGAGCTACGGACGAGTCCACGTCTGTCTCGAAATGATGGAAATAAAGCAAGATGCTTCAGATAATACTACATACTCCAGCTAACAAACTCATGTTCTCATGTACAGGTGGCAGTTGACAAGGTTTGAGGGTTTAGATTTAAAAATAAGCAAATAAGCACACATTTCAGAAAGGTTTTTTTTTTCTTTAGTGTCTTTCTCTGAGGTAATTTAATTGATACAAAAATTGCGGACCAACCACCACAGAGTGCATGTGTGTTTGTGCCTGTGATGTTCATGGAATGTGATGCGGTTTGGCTGACATCACTAGTGTAGGCTTTAGGGTAAAATTATGGTTTGTGAATGTGTGTGTGTGTGTGTGTGTGTGTGTGTGTGTGTGTGTGTGTGTGTGTGTGTGTGTGTGTGTGTGTGTGTGTGTGTGTGTGTGTGTGTGTGTGCATCTGTGTTTGTGTATACATCTATTTGCACCTTCACCACGGTGGCAGCTGTGACCAGTTTGGGTGGTCTTCACTAACAAAAGTCAGAAATGCACTCTTTAACACTTATATTTCATGTCAACACATCTCCGCCCTCGGTGCTGAGAAACACCTGAACCAAGCCCACATAATCGCCCCGGTACCTCAACAATGTGCTCGACACCTCAGACAACAGATCGTTATGTCCATTATGTTAGGAAATAAAGCCCATGCACAAAAACAGGCTCTCAATTTAGAATCCAGTTGCCAGAGAATATTTGCCCATCAGCGTCTGCAACAGAAGCTATGGGACTGTCTTCACCTGATATCTTACCATACGATACAATCTAACGAAGTGTACTTTTGTTGTTGTGTTTTATTTGCAGTCGCTAACCACCATATCCATCCTATAGGTGGTGTCTTATCCTCATCCTCCGTCCGTCCGCACCGTACACGGCACCAGCCACGCCCAACACTCGCCCCGTCAATGCTTCGGCTCACACCTGACCTTCCAACCACCACTCCCTCCTGCTCCCTGCCGTCTCTTCTGTGTGTGAGGGTGTGAAGGGCATTAAGGCTGCTGGTGTCTGCCCCTCAGCCCCTGTAAAACCACTGCCCGACACGACTGAGACACCTAGAGGAAATCATACTCTGGCCAACCTTTGGTGTTGTGTAATAAGCTGCCTCTGCTATGGTAGACTGGGGTCAGACCTTGTGGACAGAGACCCTAATGTTAAATAAGTCAGCCTCTGTAGCATGACTGGAATTGTTCTAGATAAGGGCATCTTCCAAATGTGTAAATGTAACCAGCCTATCTTGCTAAAAATGCTTCTAGCTCTCTTTCAGTTTTTTTTCTCTCTCTCTCTTCTTCTCTCTCTGTACTTTTATAAGACTTGATTGAAATGTATATGACACCTTTGGGTAAAAATGTAGATGCCAGTTAAATAGTTTTTGTTGATTCATGGGGTAACGGATCGACCTCTTAGCATCCTTTTGTTAAAAACCTTCATCACATCTCCCACATCCAGGTTTTCAGCTCATCCCCTCATCACAGCGCTCTCTGTTGGTGAGGAATAAAATAATCTTCTGGAGTCTGTGTGTCTCTCTCTGTGTGTGTGTGTGTGTGTGTGTATGTGTGTGTGTGTGTGTGTGTGTGTGTGTGTGTGTGTGTGTGTGTGTGTGTGTGTGTGTGTGTGTGTGTTTGTGTGTGTGTGTGTATGTGTGTTCACTTATTTGCACACTCACTGTAGTGTCACCTGTGGTATTGGTGGTCTTTAATAAGAATCACATACGTGTCTTCAATAACACTTCTGTTCCTCCCAGTTACATTTCTTGGCCTCTTTATAACCCAGGTGTACAAGACAACCGAAGGGCGTTTATAGGTGTTTGTCAACCCCAACACCCAATACTCTGGCCAAGCAGAACCTGCCAAAAACCGGCCAAAAACCTGTCCAACACTATCTAACACTTGGAGCTTTACCCAGTACCTAGCAAGTTGAGATGATGTGGGTTAAAGACGTGCTAACATCCACACAGAATAACGCTGCTACATGGAGCTCTGATGAAAAGAGCTCACATCACACTAGCAGTGAACCCTAGAAAGCTGTATGTCTTTCAGAAGAGTTCAGACCAGATAAAGAGCTTTTTTAGGGCTGAAAGTATGGAGACAGTATTGTACTTACCCTGCTGCCCTTTGTTGGAAGACAAGGACATCTACCACTACAGTCACGTCCTGCACAGGGTTCATGGGTCTTTGTCCCCTAGAGAGAGAGAGAGAGAGAGAGAGAGAGAGAGAGAGAGAGAGAGTAAGGGGAGAGATGGAGAGAGAGGGATTAAAACCACCTTACTGAATCTCCTCCACAGTCTGTGCCCACATCGTCCTGTACTACCCCACACCTGAACATCTGCCCACAGTACGCCACAGAAGGAGACACGCAGTGTCCCAGACAACCGTCATCAATGACGACTAACGTTAGGGAATCCTTTGCATTATACACATCATATACTCAAAATGTGAGGCAAGACTTAATGGTGGAAAAAAACAAGACAATAGGTGCCGGTATATATGCTCAGAGACCAATGCACTCTTTTACCTCATGCACAGACATGTGTTCATGGGTACACACTTGCATGCACAGAATGTGTGCCCACCCAACCACACACACACACACACACACCCACATACACATGCACACAAACCAAGGCATGACTGCTCACAAATGCTTATTTGCCAACATTACCAGCTGTCTGGCATTTTGAGTAAAATAATAAGGTCATGATGGATTATTCTGTTATTTATCCCTCTGGGCCTAACAGAGATCATTGATGCTGCCATGAATTCTGCAGGTGACTCTTTGTTGTAATAGCCTGTGGAGTAGAGGGCAAGTCAAATCAGGCCTGTAAAAAACACAGCCTCATCCACAGACACCTCTTCAACACAGTGATCCTTACTGTCTCACTGTCTGCTTGTCTCATGCCAGCCCTGCCAATTTCATCATCTCTCCAAGCCACACCTCCCGCCAGTAAGAAGGCGGGGCCTCTCTCCTGATCTACATACTCTGTCACGGGCTTCACTGATTGGCAAATCACCACTGTGTTTCACTGTACACAAGACAGTGTAAACATTTTCAGACACAAATGACCCAAACATCAAAACCTGTTAGAAATGTCTTTCTTAATCCAGTCCTCGGGGCACCTGGTGGGTCCACAGCTTAACTCAGTTAAAGTGAAAATGTGGAACCGTCTGCTGGGGCTCAAGGACTGGACTGAGGAACATTGTGTTATAATCCATTTTGTGCCAATGGTCATCACAAACTTTCTAAACTCATTATCTGCCTCTACAAATGTGTGCAGCTAAGCAGCAGTGTTCTATATGTGAGAACATAATAGTAGATCAGCTCTAAAGATTTTTCCATTTGTTATGCAAATGTGTTTGTTATGCAAATGGAGCAGAAACCCTCACAAATAATAACCCCTGTACTTTATGTCTGTGTTGTGATCTCAGCACTCATACTCGAATCACGCAAACTCAAGCAAACTCAAATCATGATTTACATGAAAGGGAGGCACTGATATTCAAAAGTATCAGTGAACAGTTGTTTGATATCAACCAGTCCTAACACAGCACGGTCTGCTGAATCAGGCACATGAGGGAGTTTATGCCCAACCACAGGGTCGAGAGGCCAGCGTGGAGCGTTTCAACGCGATTACAAAGATGAAAGGGTGTGTGGAAGGGGTGTGAGACGGTGTGATACGGTCTCGGCTCGGTGGGGGGAGAAATTGGTAAGGGAATCTCTGGGTTCACTCCCACTACAAAGGCCATGCGTGTGAGAGTGAGCAGAACTGATGAAATGTGGAGTCTGTCTGCACTTGGTCACCAGCGTAATGGTAAATGTCACAGTACGAAGCAAACGACAAGCCTGCAGCATCACGGCTATCAGAGTAAAAGAGATACAGGCCTGGCAGTGGCGTTCACGACTCTGCTGCGTGGCTCGAATCAGTGGGACAGGAGCAGGTTGATAGAGAGAAGAACGGAGGGCTTGTGAGAGAGAGGGGAAGAGGGAGAGCACGTGAGAGAGGGAAGAGCGTGCGGTGCGAAACGCGCGTGTGTGCGTGCGTGCACAACAGCGCTACGGAGAAGCGGAAAAGGCGTGTGCGACCATGAAAACGAGCACAACGATCGTGCGATCGCCCCACTGAGTGAGAGCAATTTACAGTGAGGAGAAAAACAGCATGGAGAGAAAGGGGGAGGACAGACCCTAGGGACCCCTCGCCCCAGAGTGGCACACGGGCACATAGTTGGCAGGGAGTGAACTAGAATGCCCTCAGTGCACCTCCGCAAGACGGGGGGGGAGAGGGGGTTGTTGGGAGAGGTATGCTAGGGTGAGGGGCAATAGGGTGAGGGGTGCTGGAGGGGCAATGGGGAGGGAGGAGTAGGGCGGTGGGGGCAGGGAAGGGGGTGTTTCACACAGCAGGAAAATACAGCTACACACACCACCAAGGGCTTCTTTTATCCTGCCCTCTTCACGGTGAAAATGGACTTAAGCCCCCGGAGCCTGGAAGCCTGTGCATGCATGTTGTGGTGAGTGTGTGCGTGCGTGCGTGCGCGCGTGTGTGCGTGTGTGTGTTTCAAATGACACTTATCGTGAGTCTCTTAACCTAATGCATGCATGGAGATATGGATCAAACACCTCTTATGAGTTATAAAACTCTTTGGGAACATTGTTAATGTTTTGAGTAGCCTCTCTAGATGACTTCATCAAATGTGTACAAAGTTGCATCTTCGTCCAGATGAGCTTTTCCAAACTGTCCAAGTTAAACAGTCATCCCAAGCTTTGACGTAACTAATTCCACAATGTCACAGACTGACCTATGTGTGCCTGGACGTGTGTGTGTGTGCTCAAACACACACTCTCACATGCCAGCGGTTGACCTCTTGCACACACACCCACCCCCCACCCCCCCTTACTTGGGGGAACATTTGTCTTACTAAGTGCCCAGCTCACATCTCTTCCCTTTGACCGGCATCATCCGTCAATGCCGTCCATCTCCGTGAGCGACGGAAGAGAAGACAGAGGAAGAGCACGATGGGTCACTTTGAGCAGCTCTGCTTTTCAACAGCCCATTTGACAATTTAAGGGCTTCCCAGCCTATCAACAAGGAACATTAATGCAGAGAGTTAAGTGTGTTGTAATGTCAGACAGGCAAGCCCCTGGTGACGGCTGCGGGTTCATCTGAATGGTGCAAAGCAAACTCTGACCGAGCCCACCTGTCTGTCTGTCTGTAACCTTTTGTGTGTTCAAAAATTGCACTGAAAGCAACAGTGCGAGAGGTTTGTGCAAACATGGTTCCTGACAGCTGGAACAGTCTTTCTTGGGGAGCTCTTTGTGGTCTTTGTGGAGATGACTGCAACTAATACTGCTAAGCTAGTCACGACAGTACCGCATACAACATTTCACTACCCTGCAGATAAGCCCAACAGTGAAAAAACAATAAACTGCTAAAATCTCCGGTCTTGAGCTCTCAGAATTTCTTTGCTGTTTTTTGGGCTCACGCTATCCAGCAGTCGCGCCTCTATAGCAAAGTTACCCAAAAGGTAACATTCAGTTACTGCGTGCGTCCTGTCCCGTGTTGACTGGGGACCTGCGGCTGTGCGTGTGGGCCTCTATGACAGCTGTGTTTGAACTCTCTGCGTACAGTTTACTGTGAGGCGACTGGATGCTAGCTCCTTCCCAACTCCCCTTCCACGGTCCTGTGGTTCTCCCGCCATCCGGGGTACGCCGTAAACGAGACCACCCATAGGCGCACCAGTACACAGTACTCGTGTGAGATAGCATCAGTTAAACTCTGGAGCTAAACAAGCTGGAAGCGAATCCTTTTATCACGCATTCACATGTGCATAAATTCAGTTTGTAAAAGAATGCAGAGACCAAACGATAAACAAACACACGGAGATGGGATGCAAAAGTAAACCTGTGGAACTCTGAACTCAGATTCAGGATCCAGTGAGAGATTATTCCATGATTTACTGCAGGTTTGCTCATGTACAAACTCTGGAAAACTGGATAATGCTCACAAAAAAACTGACCAAGATGATCTACTGTTTGAATCTACAGAGGCCTGCTTATCTCAAATTAGCAAAATGAACGAATGATTTGCCTGAATGAATATCCAATAAAAGGAACAAAATGGGGACAGTCTGGGGAAGGCAATTGAAAGTGCTAAACAAGACAAACATTATTAATAATCGAACAAACTTTAATTTTTTTTGTCCTCCACCATTGCCTGTCTTTGGAGGACCAACGTGACTTTGATAGTGGTGATACTTAGTCCATGAGTCAGTGATAGACATAGATCAGGAGTCAACCCCCACAGAAGAAGGAGGTGGACCATCTGTGACGAGAACCTGTAGCTAAGACGTAAAACCTAGATCTGATTCTGTCAAGTTCAATCTCAGAAAACAGATAGGTGACCTCAGCAAGATCATTCTTCTCCTAACAGTGTGACAGATGGCTATGAAATCAGCTCTGTACTTTGAATGAGTAGAGTGGATAGTAACTCATCAAATAAGACACTCCCGGGGACAGAATCATTTAGTGCACTCCACGCATCAAAAGGTGTTTTAAAAAATTTACACTTCTTGATAATGACAACATTTATCATTAGGGAGCTTAAATTTGTCCTTTAGTTGTTGGAATGATACAGAATCCCCCATCGACATCTGACCGGGGTAAGAAATGCCTGGATCTCATCATAACTAAAACGCTCCAGTCACGACAGGCCGAAGAGGAAGTGGGCGGAGACTACCTGACTGGGCGGGGCGCCTCCACACCTGCACCATCTAGATAGCCGAGGCATCGATCCTTGAGGAGGCAGGAGAGCACTCGCTCCATCGAGCCCTCCAACATGGCCCGGCGTCCTGCTAAGCCCCTTCTCTTTAATGGAGGCGCAGCAGCCAGAACCTGCTCCACAGAGCCAGGGAGATGAAGCATGTAGAGTGGGATGATCCAGTCTCTCCTCCATGTTGGGGAGCGTGTTATGGGAGTCTGACTGTGCAACACGCACTGAGCCACCTAGAGTCCGTGCAGAAATGCCAGCTGTTGCCCTTCCGCTTCATGAGTCCTGGTACTGCCCAGGTACTGGCCCACTCCAGGCCAGAGGCAGGTGCCACAGTATATTCAGAACGATGATCGCTTGGGTGTTTGTTGTTAAACGCTTGAAGCGCTTTACTGGTGTAAGCTGATGTGTATATTTGAAGATTACTCGTCCCTGTATCCTGCCACACCTCGTGTGTTACAATACTTATTTACCTTTAATTCTGTCATCTTAATATCAGCCTAGTGACCATTAGATTTTCCATTTCTAACAGCAATATTTGCAAGCTCAGAACTTGAGAACATGTATCACACTCAAAAGCCTCATTCAGTATTGGCCTTTGTGCATGTCTTTAACATGTTTTCATTGAAAATCATCCATCCACAAAGCACAAACTTCTCCCACAAATTGAACTTCATTTGACTTATTTATCTTAGTAAATGAGTGCCCAAAAGCTTTAACAAATATTTAACCTAAAATACTCATCTACACAGTTACTTATTACACTAAATAATTTAAGAAAATCTGATGGCAGTAAACATCTTCCTCAATCCCCCTGTAAGTTACTGTAAGTGTGAGCGGGTCAATACTTTTGAATAGTTCTGTTCAATTATGTTCAATTAACAAATGTTTTGCTATGTCCACAGAAATGCACAGAATTTCTCCTAATTAAAATGCTGTAAGTCATTCACAGCTGGTGAATGCGAGAAGCTGGTGCATGACAAGACAGGAATAATATTACATTTTTCCCACATTCTGTCTCGTATGCAGGGGAATTTTGGATGCTGCCACAGGCTACGTCAATCATGTGAGAGTCTGAGCATGCTCAGTGCACGGGGGGGGGGGGGAGTTTTGGGGGCGGGGGGGGGGGGGGGGGGGGGCTCAGGAAACATGCTCCCACTTTGGCAAGCTCAAGCACCTGCATACCTCGGGCCAGTGATCCGGCATGCCTGACCTACTGTGTGTGTGTGTGTGTGTGTGTGTGTATGTGTGTGTGTGTGTGTGTGTGTGTGCGCATGTGCAGTGTGTAGTGTAGTGGACTTTATTACTTCTGTTCAAATCATTTTCAGTGGTATCGGTGAAAAAGTTTTTGTTCACCTGATATTGTAGCTCTGGCCTTTGTAATCCTCATATCAAAGAATGCAGCAATATGCAAATTAACTCTTATAATAAATAACTTGACAACAGTATCACAGTATTTCTTCTCTAATATTGGGAGCATTACTACTGCTGGTTATCACGCATGCATATTTTGGGTAAAAAGAACAAAGGTGTGATCATGTGAAACGGTCACCAAAGTTTTTAATAAATCATAAATCATATCACAAGGAAATAAGTAGCAACACGATACTTTTCCAGATATTGCTCTACTCAGAACCGGCTTGGCTACTGCACCCACGGTGCCCTCACGGCCCTAGAACCATCAGCCATGAAGCTGATCATGACCTCATGGTAACCAGGCTAAGAACACTAGCACGTTCTAATTTTAGCTCTGCTAGCCAGCGATCATGGAGCCTGCCATGCTCCATCATACCAGTTTCAGAATACAAGCTTCCTGTTCCCAGGGGGCTGCCACACCGTGCTATCAACACATGCACAAGTAACACTATCAACATGTGGAGTCATCTTCTCTAAGGGGAAACCGAGTAATCATTTAAGCTTTCACATTTAACCATCCACATTTAATCATCCACATTTAGCCATTCACATTCTTTAGTAGGATTAGAATCCAAATCCAGATATTTACCATAAATGTCACATTTACCATAAACTCACCAGTCTGGTTTATTTATGACTGATTACTAGGTTGATCTTTATCTCCAGAAAACAACTTTCGAATAATAATTCTACCTAACAGAATAGAATTACAATTCTCATTAATAAAATTGTAATGAATAGAATTAACTATATGAGTGCTAACTACATAACAGTTAGCTGGCATGTAACACCTGTTCTCATGAGAAACATCACCCTGGATGTCATTAAATCACAGTTTATTTACCTAACTGGGTTTGTAATGTATCTGTGGCTACGAGGCATTACAAAGAGTAGCATGTTAGCTTTCTCTGAGGGATATGAATCACAGGCCTTTTAATACACATAGACGACCACCAGCATTCCAGTAGTGAAAAATGAAACATATACACAAGACGCCTTCTAATAAAACCAATTCATTGACACATGAACTGGACAATCCCACAATTCCCTGTATTTTCCCAATTTGATCATTATGATTACATAGCCACAGTTTTAAGATGTCAATCAGTTTCTTCGCTTAGTTTGTGCACAAGCGAACCAACAGATGGTCCGTCATTGACCGCAGATATTCAGTTCCTGATGCAGTTGTGTCTGCACACCAGCACCAGTGTTACCAAAGGCCATCAGCCTGTACGTCTGCAGGAGCCAATCAGAGACAGGGCCGTGAGAGTTTGCTGCGGAGCATGTAAATGTTCTGGGACAGAGTTAGACATATAAGATCACCCGTTATCATAGTTATCATAGTGCTAAATGACAAGTGTTGAACAAGAAAACAATGATAGAAGATACATTTGCATGTCATTTCCTATAAGGAAGACTGAAGTACAAAAGCCTCTGCACAAATAGGAGGTGTCACTGATGTGTGTAGGTGCTCTAACTGCAATCACTAGTAGTAAAACACATACGGTCTTTCTATGCTATTTGGAACCCATTAATAAAATATTTTGAATAGCTCAAGACACTTCCTGAGAGTCCCTAAGGGCAAAGCAGTGAGATCTGAAGGCCAAGACCTACAAAATTCAAGCATATACCTAATTTTTTTTGTCTTTTTCTCTGTATGGTAGGAATATATGTGCATATACGCATATACATTGTTTTTGCTGTTTTGTTACTCTTTAAAGGTTGCATTTTTAGTTGTCATGATAACTATTCTTAGTTTTCCTCTTTTGTGTAAAATGTATATGTGTATATAAATGACTCACTAATGTTTAATTGCCGGTTAATTATGCGGGACGACGCACAGAGGTTCTAAGGGGTGGGGAGTGCAGTTCGAAATGTACAAAAGGATAAAAATCTGTATCAAGTCAAGATTCTAACTTTGATTTGT
>NW_027506877.1:2520163-2522663 GCF_052324685.1 Brachyhypopomus gauderio | reverse complement strand
AGGCAGGATCAGTAGCCATATCTGTCTAAAAGGAACGAACATGCTCAAATAGAGCTACTCCAATAATACATATTTGGCATTTTCTTGTGATCCACTATCTAGTGAAAACTTGTTTCAAATATCTATAGTTGTGAGGCATTCCTTTTTCATAGATAACTGTTACGCCCACCTGGTCCCCTATAGAATCACACAGAGCCTCAGATAATGAAACAAACCCTGTCTGCTCTTTGGATTAGATAGGGCATGGCTGTCAAATTTAGAACATATTGGGGACACACCCATTAGCATGAATCATGGATAAAGAGTCAATAGGACTCTGTGGAGTTTCACCCTTCTAAAGTAAAGAAACCCGTTAGCTAAACTTGTAGCAACAGGAACTCAGTTTGTTGCACAGAAGAGTACCTCACGTACCTGGAGTATGTATGCAACTTATCTGAAGAGTAAATGTCATATTTACACACATTCACCCATTAAAAAAACCCATTAATTAAAAAATGTACTATTATACATTCTATTCGTGGTGTGTTGTAGATTGTAGAATAGTAAATATCAGAATCAGGTTTGTCAGTGTTATACTGGATTCAAATCCTTGTGGTAATGACAAAATGTCTTCACAAAAACCTATATACGATGTCACATTGTCAGTGATTTCAACCAAGCTATTTGCTACATATTCAAACACACTCCATATAGAGGAAAAAAATGATTAGCTATGCTTGTTGACGTAAACTACCTGGTACTCCACGAAACCTCTGTGCTGTGTGCTATCCTGTTAGCCTCAGAGATGACAAGACAAACAAAAAACAACGTGTAAGAGAGCTGATGAATAATGACTTAATTCATGGACCGTTCACGGTATACTCCCGACATCGTTGGACAAGAAAGTCCTACAACATTGGCGGTTTTTGAAATACTGGTCCTCCCTGGTCCGGGACCAACAGCCATGCCTCGTTTGATGTTGGCTAGATTGCCCATTCTCAGTAATGTCAGTAATGCATTACTGTAATCTGACCACTTTTTTCAGTAACAAGTAATCTAACGAGTTACTATTTCCAATCCAGTAATCAGATTAAAGTTACATATCCAAGTAACTTTTGTAATTTTCAGTAATAAAAATATATATTTGCTTCCTTCTTGCGTCTCAGTGAGTGACGTCTGGCCTATGCGACAATTAATTCACATTTTCAGCATGACGTAACATGACGTGATGTCAGGAGATGCATTGTTACTGTTAAAGATGCACAATAAAGTGAGAATGGGAAAACTGTCATTTTGTTTGTGTCGGCAGCCACTGATTGTAACTAATAAAGTAACTTGTAATCTAACTTAGTTACTTTATAAATCAAGTAATCAAGTAAAACAACTATTATTCAGTAATCAGTAATCAACTAAGTATTTAGTAATCAGAAATTGTATTTCTTTTTCAAAGTAACCAAGCCATCACTAGCCATTCTAATGAATCTTATGCTATTGTGTGTATACTCCTACACTGAGTATACATTTATATGTATGTATGTATGTATATATAGTAAAAACTTCACTGTAGTACATAATGTTTCCAGAGAAATCTGACATTTCAGACCTACATCACAGCAAGTGCTTCAGTAAATATGGATGATCCTGATATTTCCTGATCCTGGATCCTGATCCACACACTGAAAGCTAAAGCTTCACCTGTCCAATTTCAGAGTGGAAATTGACCCCCACCCTCCACATAACTGTCCAATTACAGAGTGGAGATGGAGCCCCACCCTCCACAAAACTATCCAATTACAGACTAGAGATGGAGCCCCAGTCTCCACAAAATGGAAGCTGGGTAGAATCTCTTGGGAGGGAAAAATATCCAGAGGTCAAAAGACGAAGCTAGGCAAAATTAACCATAGTGCCACCTATACTTTATTTACGCAAAATATACACTAAAGAATCGTTTTACACACAACGTGCTGGATGCGTAAGACTTTTCACATGTCTATGTCCAAAGATACTTCACTCTGGCTGGTTTGACTGTCCCCACAGCCCTCACCCAGTACTCATCACCCAGTACTCATCACACAGTACTCATCACACAGTACTCATCACCCAGTACTCATCACACAGTACTCATCACCCAGTACTCATCACCCAGTACTCATCACACAGTACTCATCACACAGTACTCATCACCCAGTACTCATCACACAGTACTCATCACCCAGTACTCATCACACAGTACTCATCACACAGTACTCATCACACAGTACTCATCACACAGTGCTCCACCGCCAAAAGAGCAGGAGGAAACACCAGGCAGAAGAAAGGAACCATCTCATCCAAAAATAACAACGTACAGTTTGAGACCTTTCTTGACACGATGCTTCAAAGGCGTGAAGCCACAGAGAGAGTACAGAGGGTCCACAGCAGTGGCGGGCCTGAGGAGGGGTGGAGCTGAGGAGGGGCGGGTCTAAGGGGGGGCGGGTCTGAGGAGGGGCGGGTCTGAGGAGGGGCAGGCCTGAGGAGGGGT
>NW_027506877.1:2495263-2519663 GCF_052324685.1 Brachyhypopomus gauderio | reverse complement strand
GCTTACCTTTGGATTTGCAAGAAAATGTGAATTCTCAACAAACTGCCTGCAATTCTGAGCTCCTGACCTGAACCTCTTGAGCTGGAGAGTGTGCATGAGTGGGGCGTGATCTCAGAGCAGCTCTAGCTAGAGGAGCATGATCTCAGAGCAGCTCCAGCTAGAGGAGCGTGATCTCAGAGCAGCTCCAGCTAGAGGAGCGTGATCTCAGAGCAGCTCCTGCTAGAGGAGCGTGATCTCAGAGCAGCTCCAGCTAGAGGGAGCGTGATCTCAGAGCAGTTTCGCTAGAGGAGCGTGATCTCAGAGCAGCCTCTACCTAGAGGAGCGTGATCTCAGAGCAGCTCCAGCTAGAGGAGCGTGATCTCAGAGCAGTTCCAGCTAGAGGGGCGTGATCTCAGAGCAGATCCAGCTAGAGGGGCGTGATCTCAGAGCAGTTCCAGCTAGAGGAGCGTGATCTCAGAGCAGTTCCAGCTAAAGGAGCATGAACTCAGAGCAGCTCCAGCTAGAGGGGCGTGATCTCATGAGCAGTTCCAGCTAGAGGAGCGTGATCTCAGAGCAGTTCCAGCTAGAGGAGCGTGATCTCAGAACAGCTCCAACTAGAGGGGGCGTGATCTCAGAGCAGCTCCAGCAAGGAGAGGGGAATGAACTGGAGACCTACTCACTCATCGTCCTAGCAGTTAACCATGTCACGTAGCCATTCCTGCTGATGTCGGTTGAATAACACTCAAAGAAATGTTTTCATTTTGCCAGCCAAAGGTTGTCATGGAGAACCACCCAAATGTGATAACAAGATACTTTTTACAGTACCGATTTCTTAAATGGGCAGCAAATGGCAATTGTGTTTTTCTTCTCACCTGGAAACATTTGTTTCACACTACTGTGTGATTCCCTGCGCTCAACCACGCGTGTCTTAACGCACACACGTCCACACACCAACTTCATGCTTCAGTCTGATGCCGTGGGATAAATTCAGTATCCCAGTAGATAAATTAAACAGTAGGTAGATTACACAGTAGGTATTATTAAACAGCAGCTATGTTAAACAGTAACCAATTGCCTGTCTTATCTGTTCACACACATATGCTTAACTGAAGTGCAGTCCATTAAATTGAGTGAAATATTATGTGTGTAAGATTTTATAATGTGAATTCTCCTCTTGCAGTCTGTAACTACAATCTCAAATCTTAAACCATAAACCAGTCAAATAGCAGGAGGAAAAATATCCAGGAAAATTATCTACAATAGTTAATAGTGTAAATAAATTAGATGTTTTTTTTTCCTTTAGTGCAAAGGTGCCCTTGCCTAAATCATGCGCATGCTGAAATCACCATCTTGATCCTGAGGTAAGTTAATAACTCTAGTGCCAGTGTGCATTCCACTGGATTAGGAGGACAGAGTAAACCCGACCCGACCAACACGCTGGCTTCTTCATTAAAGACAGGCAAACATTGTCTCTTGCTGCATTTTCTACTTCACAAAGTACAAAAAGTTTAGAACGGGTAATGAGTTCCTTATTCATGTTGTAATGCGACACAATTATGACATGAAATCAAACAGTCTACTTCTACTCTCTGAATCAGTTTTAGTAGTTTCTGGGTTTCCTCAGGTCCCTGTTAGTGGTGCACTCTCTTGAAACAGAAACTGTGGTCTCTATGGAGTCCTGACCGACCAAAAATGAGTGGCATTGGGTCCCATGGGCAGTTTTAACAAAAAAATGACAAAGCTCAAAACAAAGTATAATTTCATTCTGAGCATCTCTTTCAAAAACATGCAAGTTCTACTCTTCCAAAGCCTTTAGCGAACATGGAGACTGTCGGTATGATGAATGGTGACTAGCAGACTGAATGGACACAGAACACCAGAATGGACTCTCTCACACCAACGTGGGACATGCTGGTGAAATACGGCCATCTACTGCCACACACTCTTTGGCTGCCGAAACAATCCCCCCCGACAACAGATGCACACACACACACATGCACACACGCACATACACACACACATACCCACACGCGCGCACACACACACACACACACACACACACACACACACACACACACATTGTAAATTCACACTGAACATTTAATCTTGGTCCATCCTGACTTAATGGTTAACTGTTAAAGGCCCCATTTCCTTCATTGTCTTTTATCATTTTTATTTGATGTCCACGTACAATCTTGATGTAGCTTTATATTACAAAAACTACCACCTCTCTACATTCTAAGACTCAAAACTCAGTGGGCCTAAATATGTGGAGATACGTAGATGAGTCTGTTCTTGTGACATGAGAAGCTTGGAATCCATATGCAGTGTAGATGCTGTACAGACTATGGGACTGAATGTTTTTATTTATGTACTTAGCTTCATGTTGCTCTTCTGGTAGGATCTTGCGTTAGGAAGGAACTTTACCCGCAACATTCAGAAAACCCTCTTTCACACTCTGTGTTTCTGTTTTCTTTGCAGCAAAGCCTTTGCCAATTTTTCCCCATCCACAGAGCTAGTCATTTGTACCCAAACCTAGAGTTTCATTTTCATCCTGACAGGAAACATTAAAGCATGCTATTCCATCAGAACCCAGGTCAGGTGGTGCCTGACCATCCAAATATGTTCAATGGTCATCACCAGTAGGTTTGGATATATAGTAAATTACTTCAAGTCTTCCTGCATTCGTGGTTATATTGAACACAGAAAAGCACAGTCTGTCACAGAGGGCTGTCTGTCCATGCATGGTTATTGAAATACTAGGATCACATCCAGACTGCTAGGACAAAAGCAAATTTGGGTTGCTTTTTTAAGCAGTGTGTTTGCTTACACCATTTTAATTGAATTATTACAGTAATAAATTAATTAGTAATAAAATGTACTGAATGTTTAATGTAACTGTGACGTTCGGGCGCAGCCAAGGACGAGACACGGACTCCCCGCTTACGTAGCAAACGTTACGTTTAATAATAACAGATATTGCGCAATGGCGCACGAGAACACTGAAGCACATACACACAACGTGCAGACTTTAGACAAAGACGAGCACAGGACACTGCGCGAGCGCACATTAAATAGACAAACCACATTAGCCCACGTGATTACGAGACAAGTCACAGGTGAGACTTATTAATCACACGACATAACCCGAACCACGGATATCCACCGACGCAACGCAGACAAAGCACGTGGACTACGTATACACACGCCCAAAAAAAAAAGGGCCGGGGTCCTCAACGTGACAGTAACTAATGAGTTAGTATAATATAATAATGCATTCTCTGAGGCTTTAGGGACAGAAGCCTTGGTGAAGTCTGGTGTCTAATGTAAGGAAATTCAATGTTTTGAAATGCATGACAGATCCACAAGCAGTGTTGATGCGCAAAGCTCAAGGACTTTCACAATGTCACTTTGACTTCAGGCCTCCTCACATTACCACAGGCACAAATCCAGCAGAATAAACCACTCAGCGTCTCAGCAATGTACTGTTATATGTCAATGAACCGTTCAGACACATGAGATGTTAAGAAGCGTTCTGAAGGAAGGTTGCATGTGCGTGTTCAATATACCAGTACACAGTTGCTAATATTGGTTTCAGTTTCATACTGTTCATTTTGTTATCAGGTACGTTGTAACTGTGCCGGTTGTAACTGTGCCGGTTGTAACTTTTTGGTCAGTTACATTACACTGTAGTTTTGTGCAAGTTACATTGTAACTATGTTAGTTATCAGTCAGTTATGTTGTCATTTCTTGCTGTTATTTTTGTGTCAGGTACATTTTGACTGCTGAGCACTGCTGTGACTGGATGTCTTAAATTCATTTGAGCTTAACAGGTTCTTTTGAAATTCCATGGCTGAGTAACCGAAGTGCAGCACAGCTGTGTTTTGATAGACATCAAGAACTTTCTTAAACGTCTTCTCATCCATCCTCGCATGCCTCCTGTTCTCCTTAATGCAACTAAATGACCATCACTGAAAGGCTCATTTGCTAAATGTTTAGCATGTTTCTACAAAGATCTATTTGTGTCAGAAAATATCCTACAGTCCTGTCCTGGTACAGGGGGCTCTGTGCAAAACATTCCTAATCTCCAAAGTAAATAAGATGAACCTTTAATGCTGGTGAAAGAGACAAGAACGGATGTGTTTCTGTTTATTATATGCCGTCATGGCAGCTGCCTTATGTTTGTTATTTTAAGTCCCTTCTCATCTTTTTCAGTTCTGCACACATTCAGAGGATGTTTAGGAACCAAAGCAGACAATGCATCACTGGTCAAGAGAACCGGGCCATGACTTCTTCATTGCTCCGTGATACTGAAGTTCAGCTGACCTACTGTTCCCAAGGGCCACAGTAAAGCATCTCATTCTTTGACCTTTTCCTGGACGCATCTGAAGAGGTCACGCCAATGGGACGTCAGATCAGACGTCCATAACGGACAATCGCCTCTTGGTGAGGCTTCAGACGTTCAGGATTTCAGGTTGTCTCCTGTGGTGGCAAAGCAGTGCTTGAAAAAGACTCCAGATTACATCTATGTCCAGTTTGTGAACGTCTCAGGCTGTTTATCTACTTGTTCTTGTCGGGCTTTAAATGGCCACTAAAAAGAGGCCTTACCCTGAGACAAAGACCCGTACTCCCTGAACTAATAAGGGAATGGGAATCTTCTAGAATGTTTTGTTCTGGGAGATCTAAGCTCAGATTTCCTGTGTAGTTATCTGTGTTGTGATTCCTAAGCTGAGGTGAGTGTGAGGCAGGGGGCCTCACTAGCGCTGATGCACCTCAGGAATGAAACGATAAGGATTGTGATGGGGCCTAACCCCATGACCCACAAGACACCGTCAAATAACTGAACATCACTCACCAGCCCATGACAGCATGTCTTTGTAGCATTTGACAGTAGGCACTAAAGAAAACTGTCCAAATGTTGTTCTGGATGCCTCTGAGGAACTCGAGAGAAGTCCTTCAAACAGACACATCTCATGGGGCATGTAATTTTTCTCAGGTTTTGCTTCTGTTCAACATAAGGAGTGTATCAGGAATTCAAACACTAGTTTCAGGGTTATACAAACAGTCACTGCTGGGTGTGCTTAAAAATTTTCTTCACATTTTTTTGAGTTCACATCTTGCTTCAAGTTGACATCACCTCAAAACTAATGCAATGTCAATATTTACAAATCTGGTCCCAATCATACAGTAACTGATAAACACGAACTACCCTTAACTTGGAATGCAATATATGTGTTTAGAGTTGACAAGGCATGTCAGTGCAATCTTTTCAGCAGGCTGGGGGAGAGTCGAAGAAGATTGGGGATTATGAATGGGGTGGAGGGGCCCAGGAAAGACAAACACTTGAACCTCTACCAACATGTCTTGGCACTGACTTTGTCAGAGTACATGAATAGCAACCAGGTGGGGCCCTACTCCACTCATCTCCCTCACTACCTCACTATCTTGTTCTTTAGTTCTCATCAGCATTCCTCCCTTGTTCTAGTAGTTTACACACACACACACACACACACACACACACACACACACACCTTGTCCACAGACAGACCCCTCCCCAAATCCACCTCCCATTCAGACACAACCAAAACACCCTTCCAAGCCCCAGAAGCCTTCCCCACCCATCACCTTAGGCACACTTCACCCGCTGCTCTGTTTGGTATATAAGTGATCTGATAGGTCTATAAGTGAAGAATGCCAGTCTGTACTACAACGCTGCCCAAATTCAGACTGACTCTGTCCACACCACCTGCTCAGACACAGTCTCCATTCCACAGAGCAATGGGAGGTGCACATGTTTACTAGCATGTTAATGACAACATCAATTAGCCATATGACTCAAGTCTCTGGAAGGCATGATTGCATGGTGTGGAAAGCATTACATTAATCATATGTAGTCTAAAGCTAACTTCCGCTTGGTGAATACCCAATAGAATAGAATAGAATAGAAAATTGTTTTGGAAAAAAAAAAATTTTGGATTTGGAAAAAATTATTATATTAGATTTATTACCTTCCAAAATAATTGTAATTTCAAGTGTCCTTGCTTCATCTCTACTTCCACATCTTATATGGGTCTAAATAAAGGTGTTTGTCTCCTTTTGTAGGTAATTATCACACAGGCCACATACATATCACGCAGCAGGTGGTCCAATATTTACTTTTAAACCTATTAATTCTTTCCTAGGTTGTGATGCTCAGGTTTCAAGACGTATCGCAGCTTACTCCATAAGACCTCTATAGCTGATCCAGAATGCAGCACCATGACTAGTCTTCAATCTTCTGAGCTTCATGCATGTTCACGCATGTTCACGCATGCACTGCTACACTCCCTGGCCCCACTAGCTGTCTGCATAAAATTCAAAAACCCAATGCTTGTCTACAACGCCAAGAATGGACCAGGCCTTCCCTATACGACTACAGTGTTCAAAGCCTGATCCGGACCTCGAGCAGCACGGACCTCGAGCAGAGCCCAACTTTGAACATCTGAACAGACCTGGCTAGGTAAGATCTGCTAAGACTAACATGGTGCAGGTTTCCAGGAGACACTGCAGAACAACAATACCAATATTGTCAAATGAATTCATGTACAAAAGTGCATCAGTGAACACAAACACAGAAATGAGAGAATATATTATATAGATCAGACTGAGGCAATGTTATTAATATCCTTCATCAAAATACATCAGCCCCTAATGTGACTGCACAGGGAAGCATCGTTGTGACTGAAATCAGATGTGTCATCGTCGGGATCGTATCCCATGGTGCACTGGGGGCTCAGGGCTGAAGCGTGTGCAGAAGAACTTGGCTGGCCAGTGTGAAGGCAGCACTTGAAAGTCACAGCAATATAACAGGGCTGTGTTAAGGAAGAGCAAGACCAGGACTATGAGAGGAGATGAGGAGAGACATGGAGACCACTCATGCAGCGGTGTGGGTGGGGGTTGGTGGGTGATGGGTTTCATGTGGGTGGGGGTTGGGTTTCATGTGGGTGGGGGTTGGTGGGTGGGGGTTTCATGTGGGTGGGGGTTGGTGGGTGACGGATTTCATGTGGGTGGGGGTTGGTGGGTGGGGGTTTCATGTGGGTGGGGGTTGGTGGGTGATGGGTTTCATGTGGGTGGGGGTTTCATGTGGGTGGGGGTTGGTGGGTGACGGGTTTCATGTGGGTGGGGGTTGGTGGGTGGGGGTTTCATGTGGGTGGGGGTTGGTGGGTGACGGGTTTCATGTGGGTGGGGGTTGGTGGGTGGGGGTTTCATGTGGGTGGGGGTTGGTGGGTGATGGGTTTCATGTGGGTGGGGGTTGGTGGGTGACGGGTTTCATGTGGGTGGGGGTTGGTGGGTGACGGGTTTCATGTGGGTGGGGGTTGGTGGGTGGGGGTTTCATGTGGGTGGGGGTTGGTGGGTGGGGGTTTCATGTGGGTGGGGGTTGGTGGGTGGGAGTTTCATGTGGGTGGGGGTTGGTGGGTGGGGGTTTCATGTGGGTGGGGGTTGGTGGGTGATGGGTTTCATGTGGGTGGGGGTTTCATGTGGGTGGGGGTTGGTGGATGATGGGTTTCATGTGAAACCCAATATGAGGTATCGCCATGTAAATATTGCAACATGTCTGGAATTTTTAAATGTTCCAGGTTTCGTAACGTACTTTTACTTATCATTAAATTAACTTTTTTTTATTTTATATTTGATAGGCCTATCCATATTAAACTTCGGACAGATGAGCGATTTATTTTTATTAAAGGACGGGTTGAGTAATTTCTAACCCATAACTGTTTTCAAACAAGCTTTCTCCCTCTCCTTCTCTCTATCTCTCCCTCTTTCTCTTTCCCAGCAAGTTTCTAGTAAAACTTTAGTCTATACAGTTCGTGCCATAAAACAATAGTATGTTTCAGATCAGTCTGTGCTGTGTAACATGTGGTAGTGTTTATATAGTGGTGTTTACATGGTAGTGTTTATAAACTTGCACAGAAATATTACAATTTACTTCACATTACAAACATTACAATGTTTATCTGTCACTGTGTAAATATACAATCCTAAATATACAATCCTAAATGTAAATGTAAATGTGAAGATTTTAAAATGAAGAATGATTTGTATACTTAAGAAAATTATGTTTTAGTGTAGGCTCCTACAACATTTTGATTCGTTTAAGAAAATAGGGCATTAAGGAGTTATAATTTATTATATATTTTAATTAGAAAATCAGCATGACGCCTTACCATGACAAGTTCACCTAATGAACATCAACTACAGGTCTGCTAAAAACTCAGCTAGGAGTAACTGACACAAGCAAAAATATATATCATTATCATTTGACACCCCATGTGAATAAACCACACCACCATGTAGCAATCCTAGCTGGATACATGACTCAGTTCAATATAACACTGATTTACTGTGGGGGGTACCGTAAGAATGCCTCAAGATGTTACGACCCTCTACCTATCTCTCTTCCTGGGGCAGAAGAGTTGACCAGGACTGAGCTGAGACAACCACAGAGACACACAGCTGAGAAGCTGTTCATCTGTATTGTCCAACCACACGGTCTCCAAGACAACCGCCACCACCTACCCCCGCAAGGGAAAAACCGTCCCCCCACTGAATCACAAGATGTGACACCATACAGAGATTTAAAGTAAGGGTCCCAGATCTCTTTAAACAGAGCCAGAACATACACTGGCATTTGAGGATGAATTTGAGAAACTTGTATTTTGTGTTATGATGTTTTTTGTTATAAAGTTATAATTATTTGTTGTAATGCTTCATACATAGGACAAGTGTGTAATTCCTATATGCAAACGTTTGACCCCGGTTGTCCGTGCTGATGTATGCAGCGTGTCAGAAACCACACAGCTGGCCTCTGCGGTCTCTCCCAGTGACCTCAGGAAATGGAGCCCAACAGGCCACCCGCCACAAAGGCCCAACTCCAGTGATTCTTCCAAGAGTTGTGCTGAGGTGAAGTCAGGTGGACCCCCCTCAGATATGTTTTAATGGATAATTTAGGTCAGAACACCTGTAATGCCCAATGGCTACCATGTTCTACCATGTTGGGTTATTTTCCTCCCTCAAGAATGCAGTACCAAGACAACTCCGCTATAAAACTTAAATGTTTGGGTGTGTATATATTTTATATAGGTATATATGCACACACACACACACACACACACACACACACACACACACACACACACACACATATATATATATATATATATATATATATATATATATATATATATATATATATATATATATATATATATATATAGATAGATAGATAGAGAGAGAGAGAGAGAGAGAGAGAGAGAGAGTAGAACTCTCAAAGAACTTTGTAGAGCACATCTTTAATTCATTATCTCAGGTTAGAGGAAGGCATTCAAGTCTAGAAAGCTAACCATCTCAGAACTCAGAGGCAGAAACCTTAATGTCTTCTGATCTGTGGATCCCTTTGTTGAAGACCCAAGAACGGTGTAAGAGTGACCAGGCCAGGGGAACTATCTCCAGACTACACACCTGGTTTGGATTCATATTAAAGAAATGGTTCTCAGAAACGTCCATTTATTTTCCATGCATCATCTTTTTCAATCTGCAAAATTAATAACACTACTAATCGAAGATGAAAAGATAACAACTGATTAAAATCACATTTAAAAAAACACCTAAATGAATATAAATGTGTGTGGTCTAATTCTATCATTTTCTCAGCGTTCAAGCAAATATTGATTTGGATCACTAGGGTCATTTTATTGAGACATATATAAATATTATTTATTGAGACTGATTGATTTATAATACATGGAGTTTAGCTTTAAAACCCACATCCTGTTCAGGTCTAAGTGGTGTGGTTCAGGTCTAAGTGGTGTGTTTATAAATGCAGAGAGCCTCTGCCCACCAACAGTGTGCACACCACTGAAAACAGCAGACAGACAGCCACATCGCTGCAGTCACGTTGGGCTACCATACCCCACATTCACACACAGACACCATGGATACTTTTGTGGGAAAACTCTTTCTAGGATTCCTTGGCAGACAACAGTTAAGGCTTCTTTCTCTCCTCCAGGATTTAAGAGTCGTATTTATAGTACATTGTTGTCTATTTGATAAATAGTGTCATCCCCTAAACCTCATACAAATAAGGCCAGGGCTATGGCTATGCCATTGAGAACCACTAGATGTTCAGAGATTATTTACAGATCATAATTAATTGAGTCATAAACAATGTAATTGACTCATTAAAAACATGTCCAGAAAGAATCTGGTGGCAATAAACATGTCCAGAGACAATCTGGAGACAATAAACATGTCCACAGACAATCTGGAGATATGACCAGAGCCTGATAGTGAGTCGAAACCTCACATCATCTACCTACACTCCATTACTCATTCTGCTCTTAAATGAAGTTAGTGAGAACATGAAAGAGAGGCATAAAACAGAGCAAGAGCACGATGAACAGATAGAAGAAGACTGGTGTTCAACAGATGTGATCTGCTGAATGGAACAGCTGTGCAAGCTGTGCAGACTGACCTGAGCCTAGACCTGCAAAGACTAAGCCCTTCTGCCCCTAAAGTGGAATTAGAAACATCCGTTCGGCTCTGTGTCAAATACAAGCGAGAATGCAAGTGCAGAGATGGTTTGCAGGAATGACTGGCAGGATAAACAGCCAATCAGCACGAGGGCTTATCCGTGCCACTCATCGTTTATTGATTTACGTCCTCTTCATCTCATGCCAGTCCATGACATCATCTTAAAGGCATGATTTAAGACCGCCACCTCCATTTCTCTTTCACTTGCCCAGAAGCACACTGGGGAACAGGTGAGCGTGACAGGTAGAGCCGCTGTGGTATTTACAGCTCTGTGAGGTGGCGTAAAGGTCAGAGAGGGGGTTTACTTCCAGAGCAGCGACAAAAGAAGCACAAAGGGAGAAAGAGGAAGAAGGGAGGCTTTTCTTTCAGGTAATAGTGTACAAGACGCTAATGCTCTCATAGCAGGCGACTGGGGGAGGGAAATAAGAGCGGGTCTCTGCAGGGCGTGAACAGAGGGGGCATCAGGTAACTGGCGCCCTCCCTGTTTTCTCCTTCCTTTAAGAGGTGGGGGGTGTGACAGAGGGGGGAATGTGCAGGTGTGGTTCAGCTGATTGGCTGAAGGTTGCAGACTAAGCCGAGGCCTGCCCCTGTCACGCATTTCGGAATGCCATCACGAGAATTACCAACGCGGGAATTTGTGTCTGGAGGGTCTGAACTTTGCAGGGGGAAAAAAAAATGCTTTAGTGAACTCATTCCAAATCAAAAGCCCCAATGAACTGTTGCGCTGTGAACAGGAGGCAGACAAAGCAAGTGGTTAAATTTTATAGAGTTCACTGAAACTTTAACCTTAAGCGTTGTTTTGGAGCCTAGAGGAAAACTTTACAGTGCCACCTCAAAGGAAGTGAATGAATAGTAATTAAAGTTTATATAAAGTATATGTATAATTATTAAAGTATATTTTCTTCACTTGCAATAAAGAGGGTTTATATCATATCAATTATTGTAGTATGTTTAAAAATGGGAAATGTAAAATGTGTCATAAAAAAAATTCTTTGCTTGCATGTTACCACACGGTCCACTAAAATACTCAAGAAGTATAAAAAAATCACATTATTGTTATTTCATATTAATGTAATAGAGCATGATGAATAAGCTCATATTAGTGTAATAAAGGATGATAAATGTTTTACCACAAATACTAATAACAAAATGAAAATATTTTTCCCACACAAGGAGGACGACAAAGCAAAGAAACACCCGAGGCAAATGAAATCCAACACATAGTTCTCTGCCATGCTGCATACATTACCCATCAGAGGAGAAAGGACTCAGGGCTGTAATCAAAAACACCAGGTCTAAGAGTCAGAGATGTTTGGCCTTTAAGTTCGTCTTTCTCTTACAACACACAAACTGAATAGCCCAGTTGGTTTGGCTGTAAAGGTTATATATATATATATATATGGTACAATGTACAGAAACATTTAATCAGATTCCATTTCTATAATGTAACCTGCCACAATATTGGACTGTATTAGACGGGGTATTAACAAATAAACTCCACGAACCCTCTGCATGGTGCGTCATACGCGTGACTAATTGCTGTGAGTCCAGAGGAGAGGACCGTGGAAGACATGCACCAACCCACTCCAGCGCTAATTTCAGTCATCGCTGTAATAAAAGTGGCAGCATCGCCTGAACGAACTTGCGCGTAACAGGAGCTGAGGTGAGAACGTGAGGTCCGTCTGCGTTTGGAAGCACGTTCACAGACACCTCCACCTCCATGAGATCAGAGTAGAGGTGGATGAAGCAACATGGAGGGTTTGTCAATGAAAGGGTAACGTGTTACGACACGTCGCTACAGAATGTTCAAATGTATTACTTACAAAGACGTCACGCTCTTTTCCATGTCTAAGGGTTACAAAAAAGAAAAACGTGTGATAAAGATAAGGGAGGGAGGGCAGGCGGAGGAAGAGAGAAGAGAAAGCATGAGAGAAAGAGAAGAACGGAGCGTGTGACTGGCGAGAGAGGAAAAAGAGAGAGAGGGAAAAGCAAGGGACCTTCCCTCAGAATTCTCGGCCCACTAAGCTCTGCCCTGGACATCTCACCTTTTCTGCATGGTCACCAGCCCTCACTTCATTATCACATTCAACAACTGGAGGATTATAGACATGGGGCTGCAGGCCTCTTAGTAAAATGCACTTCCATCTCCTCAGGATTGCTCTGTTCTGTCCCTCTATCTTCTCCCATGCCAAAGGCCCTTTAATAGGTTCTGTGATAAATCAATTGGTACAAATGTTAGACTCCTATCTCTGCTAATTTCTCTTTCTTTCTCTCCGAGGAAGTGTGGGTATGGGGGGGGGGGGGGGGGGGGGGGGCGTCAGAGAGAGAGAGTGTGTGTGTTTGTGGGGGAGCTTAAAAACATTCTAAAGTAAACCTATTTGTTTTGGTGGTCAGGTACGTTTTCTGCTCGTGTACAATTTATGCCCTTTACATCAGTATACTTTTAAGAGTCTGGTTAGACTTCCATCTAAATAATAAAACAAAACAACACTGGTTGAGCCTGTGGTTTCTGCTGTACCTAAAACTAATTTATTAACATTAACAGATGGGAGGGGTAACTCCACTAAAGGAGGGCTGCCATGTGCAATTACCTGTATGCACTCCACCATCTGCAGGGACAGAGCCATTTACAGTATGTGGAACACTCTTCCCAAAAAGTGACTTTCATTGGGGTTCAACTATCGTAGAATAAAGTCGACTGCCAAGAATAAAGTCGACTGCTCGTAGGACGATATTTCATTTAGTAGTGAAGGTGCAGTCACCACTTTGTCATACAGCTGAGGAGAGACCCATTAATCAGAGCTGACAACCTGATATCTTTAACCACTTAATCTCATGTCTGGTGGAGGGCCATTAAAAAACTATCCCCTTCCTCGCCACGGTGCAAGAAATATTGGTTCATGGGTGGAGTTTGGAACAGATTGGTGGAGTTTAGAATACATGGGTGGAGTTTAGAATAGCCTCGAACAGAGTCTGCAGCCTTAGGGCAAAGGTGTATTCAGTGGAGAAATGCCCCCAACAAATCAAAGGGCCATCTCAGTGCCTCGGCTTGACCTGAAGGAACATTCTAGAGAATGGCACCTGCAGCAAGAGGGAAATATCTCAACATGTCAGGATAAAACCTCTCTAGATAAAAAGTTGCATCATCACCCACACCCCACATTGTTTTGAGAAAGTGCTGGTTTAGGAACATTCGAGAAACAGGTGTTGCGGAGATAAATTTGTGTCCACTTGCTTTTGTTTAGGGTTTACATTAATCTGCCTGTAACCTCCCACAGTTGTGGCTTTCTAAGGAAAACACTAACTTCACAACCCTAGGTGTGTGTGTGTGTGTGTGTGTGTGTGTGTGTGTGTGTGTGTGTGTGTGTGTGTGTGTGTGTGTGTGTGTGTGTGAGTGTGTGTGTGTGTGTGTGTGTGTGTGTGTGTGTGCTCGTGTAGGGGTATGTGCGTGTGTGGGTGTGTGTGGGTGTGTGTGTGTGTGTGTGTGTGTGTGTGTGTGTGTGTGTGTGTGTGTACGTGTAGGGGTATGTACGTGTGTGTGTGTGTGTGTGTGTGTGTGTGTGCTCGTGTAGGGGTATGTGCGTGTGTGTGTGTGTGTGTGTGTGTGTGTGTGTGTGTGTGTGTGTGTGTGTGTGTGTGTGTGTGTGCGTGTAGGGGTATGTACGTGTGTGTGTGTGTGTGTGTGTGTGTGTGTGTGTGTGTGTGTGTGTGTGTGTGTGTGTGTGTGCGTGTAGGGGTATGTACGTGTGTGGATGTGTGTGTGTGTGTGTGTGTGTGTGTGTGTGCTCGTGTAGGGGTATGTGCGTGTGTGTGTGTGTGTGTGTGTGTGTGTGTGTGTGTGTGTGTGTGTGTGTGTGTGTGTGTGCTCGTGTAGGGGTATGTGCGTGTGTGTGTGTGTGTGTGTGTGTGTGTGTGTGTGTGTGTGTGTGTGTGTGTGTGTGTGCTCGTGTAGGGGTATGTGCGTGTGTGTGTGTGTGTGTGTGTGTGTGTGTGTGTGTGTGTGTGTGTGTGTGTGTGTGTGTGTGTGTGTGTGTGTGTGTGTGCGTGTAGGGGTATGTACGTGTGTGGGTGTGTGTGTGTGTACAGAGAGAGAGAGAAGGTGTTCACTTTTATTGTGCCTGGAATCCAGACAGCAGTGCCTTGCTTCCATCATCTGGCATGTCAGTGCAAAATCAACACCACCAGCATGCAGTTATCGATCAGGATATTAAGAAGGCAGATTTATGGAATAGGTGTATAGGAAATCCCTTGCATATAAGAGATAAAAATGTTTTTAAATGTTTTTTTAAATGTTTAAAATGTTTTATGAGGTAAAGTAATGTGTGCATGGTGAGTGTGTTTGTATGTATATCAAATCAAATCAAATATATTTGTATAGCGCTTTTCACAACACATGTTGTCACAAAGCGCTTGTATGTATATATATATATATATATATATATATATATATATATATATATATATATATATATATATATATATATATATATATATATATATATATTATACATATGTGTGTGTGTGTGTGTGTGTGTGTGTGTGTGTGTGTGTGTGTGTGTGTGTGTTTACTTTAATGTGTGTTTGTTTATGTGATTGTGCTGATAATACATGATAAGGCCATGGTTATCAAGGTGAATCAGTGAATCACTAACAAAGCCAACACCTGGAGGGCCTGAACATGACAAGAAAAAGACCTAGTTCACCTCATCTCTTTACTCTGGTGATTTAAGGACCTTTATGTGTGTGTGGGGGGGGGTCATGTTTACAAATGTCACAGAAAAAGAAGTAAATGTATGTACTTAATGTATGTACATAATCTCTATGAATACTATTCATAGTATTGATAAATACTATAAGAATACTAATTATCATTATGAAGAAACAAAGCCTGTAACAGGCTCCACAAAAAACATAACAAGTCTGTGAAGTTGGTGTGTAAACTCTTAACTCAGACTTTTAGCTTAACTCTCAACTCAGGCTGTTCTCTTAACTCAGTCTCTTCTCTTAACAGATTATTGTCTTAACTATTAACTAAGTCTATTCTCTTAACTCTGAACTCCCTTTTCACTTAACTCAGACTGTTCTCTCTTGACCTTTTAAAGCTTAAGCACTCAGTGCAGCCATTGGCACAGTCTGGCTCCTGAGTCTGAAACCTGAGCCAGTCAACCGTCATGCAGTGACCACACTGATAAACTTGAGCCAATTAACCCTGTCACCCTATGACCACATCGACAAGCTCTTCACATCATACAGCAGGGCTCCCATATTCTCCTCTACAAGCACATCAGCATTATAACAACATGCATTAAAAAAAATTACCTATGCTTTAAACAGTGACTTCTGAGATCATGTTTTAATGAAGTGTCTGGATCAGTCTGAATACAAGAGCATTTTGCTGTTAGCCCTGGTCTGAAGTGGTTAAACATATAGATGCCCCAACAGGAAGAAGGAATTTTGGGGGGTAACGGCCAGTTTCATCGCAGGCCACTGTGCACAACTAAGTAAATGGGCGTGCACAGCATCTTTTACATATTAATAAGAAGGCGTGATCATTTACGCTTATTGTTATGAAATATCTGAATGCAACTCCCCACTCCCCAATGGGATTGAATAAAGCTGCTTCATACAGCTAACAAGTAAAGAGGCTGTCAGACTATTTTCACACTGTTTTACTGCGTGGTCGTTAGCTTTACAGACAATGTCTGTAGGCTATGCGCCGACAAATGAGTAAAAGATAAATCACAAAACTTTTAAAATACATGGGCACAGTCACAGGTGGTCAGAAATAACAGAAAACAAAACTAAAAATAAAAAAAAGTAATTCAAAGATGTGTATGACAATGATGCAGACAGATTGATTGTAGATCATCACAACTGAGATCATAAACCCAGTGAGATACCTAAATGCCCCAAACTCTACTTTTAAAACACACATCGGACGTGGTAGGCTATTAAATCCACAAGGTGCTTAATATCCGAGGTCGGCGTAATATTCGAAGACGCGTTTTGCTCTGGTGCGCAAAGCACCGTGTATTAATTTTTAAATCAGTTACGACATGAAAGGCGAATAGACATAGCCTAACGTAAAACACTCAGAATAAAAATGTGTCTTATATTGACGGGGACAATAATCATAGCGCACTTACCCCACGGGTAGACTCCACCGACAAGATAGCACCAAGTACACAAATCCTGCAACAAAAGATCAACTCTAGGTGGATCTATTGATCAACATTAGGACCACTGCAGCAGTCCTGCATATGTTGTCTAGACAAGTCTAGCATGAGCAAACTTAATAAAGCACTATTATGTAAAGGTGTTATAGATATAAATCACTGCCTCCTTACCACAACTTCATTGTGCAAACTTCAAGGAGAACTTCTGAGTTGTCTGTGGGTTCTCCTCTCTTCACGACGAGGCACCGCGAACGGCTTCACATCTGGTGACGGGAGAATCCGAGCGGTCCGTCCACTTCGAGCGCCACGGAGTCGGTTTGGGAAAGACAGGAGAGAAGAAATATCAAAGTGTTAGTAGCTTATCGTGAAGTTATAACTGCTGCAGCTGCGACGCTAAAGTTGGAGTGCAAATTGGACTGTTATAGCTGCGTGAGAATGAGAAAAGTTGAACTGACGGACCTGGAGCCCAGATAGCCCGTCTCTCCGCACTCCTCTCGGTTCGGCGCACCGCGGTGTCCGGGTGGTGGGAGGCGGGGCGTAGATCACACGGAGCTCGTGAATAGGTGGACTACACTCATCAGCAGATAAAACAGAGTACATCGAGCTGTTAGTACCACAAACGTTAGACTAGGGATACACACAAAAATAATCAAGGTTTTTACACCCTGATAATAACTCATTAAATCAACCAAACGAAAGTAATCACAAACCAAACACAAATATATTAACGGACTATTTTTCCATGATGAATTATCAAATAAAGTATAGGCCTAAAGGTTTTCTACTCTTCTTAAGAGATTGTCACAAACGCTTTATTTAAAAAGTCAAAATTTAAGTTTAAGTTTAATGTAAATAAATGAGAAAGTAAACATTATTTACATTAAGCAGGTCAAATGAAAGTCATACTGTTAAAATTAGTAATATCAAATATCAAATCTCAATTTATAATATAATCGGTTTAGTATATTTCACATTGCATTTATTGCCAAATGTACGTATCTACTTGTGGTTAGACCCATTGCGTTTATTAACATTTAGAAGTAGCCTACCTTATTAACTAGGCTCCTGCTGCTTTTTTACAGTTAAATTCAAACAATTTGTATTCCCATAAAATGTATTAGCCTATTTATACTTTTAAACGTGTTTTGTACTTATTTGGCTTATTTGACATATTTGTCAAGAAATTAGTAAACACTGAAGAAAAATATTGATTAGAGTGTGTGGTTCGGTGCACCTCCGCAATTAAGTTAATTTTAAGTGTTCTTTAGGGAAATCCCATACAGTTAAACCATACATAAAACACTGTTTTATATTATATTTTGCCAATTAAATAAACGATATGCATAGATTTACTCTAAAATGTTTTATTTTGAGGCTTGAATTACGAGGGTTTGTGTGGCACTAGTATGTTCATGGGCGGAGTGATTCAAAGTAGTGCGGTCAGCAGGTTAAGGGGATAGAGAAAAAGTTAAGGTTGCAGTAGCTAGTGAGCGGTCCTTACAGTGGACGGCTTAGGCACTTTAGAAGAATCTACCTTTTTACTTTTAAATCAACAATTCCTGCAACTGTAAAGTTAACAGAGGAATATGATAAGTTATATATGTACGCATAGTCATAGCTGTCATTATTAAGAGGGCAGATTCTTTAAAATGAATAAAAAGTTTAAGAGTCTGATCAACCTCGTCGTGGTGCTAGTGTTAATCACTCTGTACAGAGGGGTACAGGAATCTGAATCCGCGGTAAGTATATGTACAATTGCTTTGTAGGGTACTTTAAGTTTTAACCTACGTTTTGCTATTACCATATAATATAATGCACTGCGTATTCCTCGGATCGCGAGACGAAGCGCGCGACTAGGCTGAAGTTTATAAATAGGGATTGTTAGCCTACTTTACCTAGTGGGAGAGTTGATGTTCTGGAGGTCTTTAAATAAAGTAGAAACTATTTCGTCTTTACAGTGTATTATTGTAGTTTGTTTGCATTATTTCAGGCACGTAACTTGGGTGTTTGACATACTGTAGGACAAGAAATGCAGAGAGAGGTGTTTGCACTTCGTTGGGCTGACCGCGCGTCGCTCTCCTGCGCGCATCACATTTTTCTTACGTCTGTACTGTAGGGGTGACTTGTGGGAACATGCCGGCTTGTTTCTCTTTCATTGAGAATTAAACAAGTCTTTTGTTTGCTAATCAGTCAGTATAGTGTTTGTATTGGGTTATTTTTATTTTTTGATTCATCTTTGATGAAATGTCTTTCTCCTGTAACTAGTTTTGCTATCGCATGCCTAATAGTTACGAAGATGTTGCGCTGAAAAGACAGACGTCGTTGGTCTGTTGCATTACCGCGCGTGGCTTTAAACCCGCAGCAGTAATTTGACAATGTATTTCGGATCCACAGTTTTATCCACCTGGTGTGATTGAGAACACTTGTTCTCACCAAATGGTAAATTCGTGCATTGTGTTTTCGATTATGGATCATCTGATGAACTTGTTCTTCAGTATATCCAAGAAAACTGACATATTGCCAAATGTCACTGATGGTGGGAAATGAATTACAAAAAAAAAAAAACATTCCATGTATGTTTTCATTAACTCCCAAAATTAATTAAATGGACAGATCAAATCAAATTGTGCTAATTTTCATTCAATTTGTATGACGCACTAGAGGTTCTCATATGTGATTGTGTAATAAAATACCTGACAGAGAGGTCAAAAATGAGACTAGCCCATAGCTACAGTGACAGGAGAGGACCTGTGGGACACTATCACCAGAGGCACTGATCAGCATTTAGTAGTGGTATTTAGCATTTAGTAGTGGTAGGGGACTCCATTATTCACAAGGCAAGCATGACCTCACCTTATAGGCATCATGTCATACATGTTCCTACTTCTCATTGGACATTGTGGTGGACCCGTACCATCAGTGTCTCAGAATGTAATCTGCACATCCCTCATCATTGATTGGCTGTTGGAATGCACCAAATCTCCTTTTGGAATCCGAGATCCTCTTTTACTGGTTCTCAGGGATACACCCCTTCTTGCACTTTTTGAGCCTGGAGTATAAAGAGGGGGTGTGGCCACTGTCAGTCCTTTAGAGAGGAGTGAACCACATATGGGGGGGGAGGGGGGGTTATATAGGCTCATAGTCAGTAACTTTCTCCCAGCTATTGAAGTGCAGGACCTTCAGGTCGAAGGAGGGACCCTCACGTCAGACACGGCATGTTGCTTATGCAACACGAAAGAAAGGGCACGCACTGGGCATGTTTACACGGTGTTTGTATTACCAGGGAAACCAAGTTGGATGCCCTACCTGTTTAAGACTGCAGGCCTCCTATGGCCGCTCCTGGTGCCAGAATGATGACCCCCCCCTCCCTTATTTCAAAGCCATCTAACTCAGCCCAGTGTGGAATGCCCTGCGTAAGGTTCCAGTCTACTGCTTCTGGGAGACTACACCCTCTGGTGGGCGCTAAGATATTCTGTGCATGGCCCAGAATTCCACTTGTCCAGAGGAAAAGGGCTCTCATTTCAGGCCTCTGATTGGGCAGCAAAGAAGTGTGTTTTATTCAATGTCTTTATTACCCTAGATTTATATACATGTGGTGTTTCTGAACTGAATTCAAGGGGTTTTTTTAAAAAATGAGACATATTTGCTTAAATCTAGGAACAAATGTTTAATTGGAAACAGAAATCTTTACTTCCCAGATGAAGGAGTTTGCCTGTAATGTACACCATAGGGCTCTCCTTTGAACCTGTCGCACATGACAAAATCTGTAATCTCTTCTCTGCAGGTTGTGTGTGTGTGTGTGTGTGTGTGTGTGTGTGTGTGTGTGTATTTCTGTGTCTGTTTACACAGGTGTGTACATTTAAATTCGTACATTCTTAGCGCTGTTTTGATTGAACACACGCGTGTAAGCAGGCTTTTCGGTGTGCGTGTCCCAAAAGCTCAATCCTGGTGGAATGCATCTGTCCTTGCTTTGAGTCCTCTCATCAACCATCTGCAGCGTAGCCACAACATCCATTCAGGTTGACGATATCCACCCGGGGCTCCCAGACGTGCCTGGAGACACTCCCTTCTGTGGGGGGTAGTGACGCTTAGGCAGGCAGGGATGGCGCTTTCTCTCAGCCTGATTCTCTTTCTCCGTCCTGGTCTCTCTCTCTCTCTCTCTCTCTCTTTCCTGGAGGGCAACAAATTCCAGCGTTATCTCACCTGCTGCAAGGACAGTCTAATTGCCGTGTCACGGTTGTCCTCCTAGAGAGCACCATTGAGATTTGCCCTTCCTCTCTCTGGCGCTTACCGTGTTGAGTCACGTACAGCTTTCTGAGGCCCGAAGCCACACTGATGGTTTTAATTGGGGGGGGGGGTGTTGTAACAGACAGGTCCTGCTGAATCTGATTTAAGCGAGACTCATCTCCTTGGCCCTGACCTTACTCATTTGTTCTTCTTATTCCTAAGCTTTGCTGGAATGTTTTGTATTGGAGTGCGGTGTGTGCGCTACACCCTCGCTGTCTAAGCGGTTGGTGTTAACTCCGACTATGCCTCCGCTGAGCGCCTGTTGTATTGGGGTCATCTGCTCTGCGTTTTAGGCTGGAATCATTGCTGTCATCAGTCACAGACCCATATAAATTGTAGAAACCATTGCAGTCCACCATGTAAGATTCATATCTTAGCACAATGACAGTTGATTGCTAATATTTGTATGATTGACATCTTTATTCTTAACTTTTTAACATATTCACTTTTCATTCAAATAGTCAAGACTGTTTTATTCCAAGTCTACCCATTTAATGTCTCCAGTGCAATAGAAGTGGCACACATAAAGCTTTAAATATTTTTTATGACTGTGTTTGTGGATACTGATTGCAGCAACAACTAATGAGAAAATGTTTGGGTTGAATCCAGTTTAATGTTTGTGAGTATTGGGGGTGGTGTGTTCTTACGGTGTGGCGTGAATGGCCAGCAAATACCACTTAATCTAAGCAGGTGTAAAAGTGGATTTTACAGCCTCCAGTGTTTAGCTAACTAATTATTCCTGTCTTCCTCTCTCACTTCACCTCTAACTCTTTCTCTCTGTCTGGTGTTCATTTGTTCATCCTTCCTAAGCATGCTTTAGAAGTGAAGTGAAGAACTGGATGTTTGAGAGTGGGTCAGGGTTTAGTGCCACACACACATTCTCCTTGTTTGGCCTCTGGATTAAGGGGTCATCAAACTGTGTGTGTGGAATTTGAAGGGAGGGATGTGAAAGACTCTCTCACACTATCATTATTGACAGAAGAGTTTTTTCTTCCTTTCTTCTACCTGGAATACTGAGTTTCAAACCAGATGTCATATCTTCTCTTCTCCTGTCCTGTCCTCTTGGCTGGGATGATCGGTGATAAGTAGGATCTCTCAGTTGGGCCCAGGCTCTTGGTCTCAGACACAGGAACGTGCCGTAGTGTCTCTCTGGACCACCATATGTATGAGATGAGCGATTGAGGGAGGAAGGGAGGAAGAAAGAGGGAGATTTTAGTGTTCTTTCAGATGTAATGCTCTGTAAAAATCTGTAATTCTCTCCGTCTGGAACCAGAGGCCTAGTGCTATAAGAGATCAGGACCCTCCTCGTCTTCCTCCTCAATCTGATGAAGGTTTAGGTTGTCAAACACAACCCTTTTGCCAAATGTGCTAGATGAGCTGGTCAAACACTCTAGCAGGAGGTCTTTTTGTTTGTGTTTTTGTTTGTTTTTGGTGGCATATGGGAATCTATCTGGAAACTATCTGCATTTACATTATTCCTTTTAAGTCATAAGAAAACCATATGTTACACTTGCATAAATAAGCAAATCAGTACATGAAGGCATGGGTGGCTCGGCTGAGTCCAGACAGCTGTTCCATAAACAGGCCTGTCTCTGCGTGATGCTGGTTCTATCTCACGGTCCCATTTATGTTTACCCTTCACACCAAGCACGTCTGCCTCTCGTGCGTCTAGCTCAGGAAACGTGATCGCTCCACTTTTATAGTTCTCTCAGCCAGTGTTTATAGAGACTTTCATGTACTTCCTAGCTTCTCTTTGTGAAGCTTCACTTAGCTTCGCTCCAAACCCTCCCAGATGTGTACTTTATTGTACACATATACTTCTTGCTCTGGAGTGCAGCTGGTGATGGAGGGGCTCGTGGTGAAAGTGAATCTCTGCACTCACCACGGTCCTGGAGCTCTCTGAAGCCAAACCTCTGAACTAGAGCGTGATGCTTTAGCTTTAGCAAAAACCCGCTGTCACGCAGACCACGTGTGTGGAGCTCGTGCAGCTCTGCCTCAGCCCTGTTCTCCAGCCCGGCTCCAGCCCTCAGGCGGAGTTCAGTATGTTTCGTGGGGCAGCAGGGGGCGCTATTGCCCTGCCTCTGCTCCACATCAAAGGCCAGTTCAGACCTTGACCAGATGGGCCATGACTTGAACAACCATCTTGAAACAATGGTGGTCCCAGGCGACGAGGGTTTGTGGAATGTGCAACCAGAGCCTCGGAACAGGCATGGAAATGGGGCTTACCTACCACTTCCGGGGTTTGGCTGGCATGTGGGCTGTCCTGGGGTCAGGCCTGGTGATATTAAGTGGACATAACATGCTATACAGTGACTGAAATGGGTCTTCAGAGACTGTCCATAGATTCAGAGCCCTTTCTGATTACATTATGTAGCTGATCACTCAAACGCACACATATGTTGTCCCGTCATCAACCGAACGGCAGAGCAGTTGGGTAAGACTGAGGGGCTGGAGTTGTCTAGGTGAACAAACAGCTGTTGGGAGGATGGAGGGGGTTAAGGAGTGTCAGTATGAGTCAATCCGAGGCCTGACCTTGATCTAGATGTCTGCCACCTCTCTCCTGTGTCTGTTCCTACATGTGGGGAGAAATAGCTTTGGTGTTCCTGCAGGAACAGAAAGATGAGATAGGCTGCTTTCTTTCGCTCTCTCTCCCTCTCTCTCTCTCTCTCTCTCTCTCTCTCTCTCACTCTCTCTCTCTCTCTCTCTCTCTCAAACAGCATGCCTTTCCTTTATGTTGTGTTGTGTCTAGCTACTCTCAGTGCTTCTACAGGGCTCATTGAGCAGTTAGAACGTCTCCCATTAACATGTTCAGGTTTCAGTGAATGAGAATAGCATCATACAGCATAGATATGTATTCTGCTTCATCTCTGACTTCAAATAGGGGATGTAAACTCTGAGCACGCAAAATTGTTCTGTAGCAGAGCTTCAGTGGATTCCATACAGAGAATTCATTCTCATTTTCATTTCTACTTTTGCATGCTAAAAGCAATTGCTTAGATACATACTTTATGTGTTTATTAATTGAATTCATTCATTTTTTACCGGTGTTACATTTACAGTTCTGTGTATTTGGTTGATGTAGGCTTGGTGCATGTTTGGGTGCTTGTGTCTAGACGTTTTGATTTGGACCATATAGCGAAGATGCAGGCTCCGCCCCTGAATTGCGCAGTCCCGTGTTGATATGTGGCTCGGTTGTGGCTTCACTGATTGCACATCGAGTACATGTGGAGAACAGGCCCACAACAAGTCGCTGTGGGCAGACGACCACACCCCGTCTCAAAACCAGGTGGGAAAGGTGTGCTCTGTCCCATAGAGACGGCTTACTGGCGTGGTAGCCAGAACACCCATTTTATGAGTGACACACTCTGCATTTAAGTAATTAGTGC
>NW_027506877.1:2355263-2490263 GCF_052324685.1 Brachyhypopomus gauderio | reverse complement strand
GGGGCTGTTTCTGGGGGTGTTACTGGGGGTGTTTCTGGGGGTGTTACTGGGGGTGTTACTGGGGGTGTTTCTGGGGGTGTTTCTGGGGCTGTTACTGGGGGTGTTACTGGGGGTGTTTCTGGGGGTGTTACTGGGGGTGTTTCTGGGGGTGTTACTGGGGGTGTTTCTGGGGGTGTTACTGGGGGTGTTACTGGGGATGTTACTGGGGGTGTTTCTGGGGGTGTTACTGGGGATGTTACTGGGGGTGTTTCTGGGGCTGTTACTGGGGATGTTTCTGGGGGTGTTTCTGGGGGTGTTACTGGGGGTGTTTCTGGGGCTGTTTCTGGGGCTGTTACTGGGGGTGTTTCTGGGGGTGTTACTGGGGGTGTTACTGGGGATGTTACTGGGGGTTGTTTCTGGGGGTGTTACTGGGGATGTTACTGGGGGTGTTTCTGGGGCTGTTACTGGGGATGTTTCTGGGGGTGTTTCTGGGGGTGTTTCTGGGGCTGTTACTGGGGGTGTTTCTGGGGGTGTTTCTGGGGCTGTTACTGGGGGTGTTACTGGGGGTGTTACTGGGGGTGTTTCTGGGGCTGTTACTGGGGATGTTTCTGGGGATGTTTCTGGGGCTGTTACTGGGGGTGTTACTGGGGGTGTTTCTGGGGGTGTTTCTGGAGGATTGGGCCCGGGGCGGACACAATTACACAGCCCAGAGCGGAAAAGCAGTGAGAGTCAGTATCCAGAAAACATTGGGGTTGTTTGTTTCAAAGCTGAGGGCAATGATTTAATGGTAAATATGGTCTCAGTTTACGAGTTATACGGATGTAAACTTTCTATTATCTGTAGTGGCTTGGTATGGGAATGTTAGGAACCCTCGGCCACATCCACTCAGTGAGCGTCTTTAATCTCTCGACTCATTAAAGGCGGTTCCTCTTCCTGATGGAACTGATCTCATGCTGATTTGTTTGAGCTGCAGTAATTGCAGCATAAAACAGTGTTGTGATGTGGCCGGTGGGGATGTGTTGAGAGAGAGACCGATAAAGAGATTTAGGCAGCTCTGTTTGATGGGTCTGCGTGATTACAATTTTACCTCACTGGTATCTCTCACATCCACACACACACACACACAAACACACACACACACACACACACACAAATACCCATCATCCCTGCAGGCCCTCTACACATACCTAGCAGCTCATCTTAGAAGCCCTCTACTGGACTATGAGAGTTAGCCAGTGTCTGACTGAAGGTCAGTGCGGCCTGTGTTTTTGCCACCTGCTCCACTGTCTGCTGTGCTTGTTGGCTGCCTGCCTTTACACTGCCTGGCACTACACAGCATTGTGTGTGTGTGTGTGTGTGTGTGTGTGTGTGTGTGTGTGTGTGTGTGTGTGTGTGTGTGTGTGTGTGTGTGTGTGTCTGAGTGTGTGTGTGTGTGTGTGTGTCTGAGTGTCTGTGTGTCTGTGTGTGTTTGTTTGAATATCTGAGGCTTAGAAGATTAGCTTACGCAGTGATGCAGTATAACCTGTCTTGAGGGTTAGAGAGTGCTGGGAGCAGACAGCAGCCATCGGCACCAGACCAGGACTAATGTCTTCACACACACACACACACACACACACACACACACACACACACACACACACACGCCACTGTGTCTGGTCTACAGAGGAAGTACAAGACTCTAACATCCAGCCCACCAATCACCTCTCACCACACCTCTGTCAGGCCAACGCCGTCGGGCTGAGGACTCTGATTTGAGGGCTCGTGGAGGGACCTTGGAAGACGCACCAAACAGGTCTGAGCCAGGCAGAGTGTCTTAGTGCCAGTGGACTCTTGTGTTGTACGGGGCAGTGACGTGTAAAATGGGAGCGCTGTTATAATGACTCCTTCATCGGCTGGAGGTCTCACTACAGCAGTGGTCTCACTACAGCAGACGTCTCACTACAGCAGACGTCTCACTACAGCAGTGGTCTCACTATAGCAGTGGTCTCACTACAGCAGACGTCTCACTACAGCAGACGTCTCACTACAGCAGTGGTCTCACTACAGCAGACGTCTCACTACAGCAGAGGTCTCACAACAGCAGTGGTCTCACTACAGCAGAGGTCTCACAACAGCAGTGGTCTCACTACAGCAGATGTCTCACTACAGCAGAGGTCTCACTATAGCAGACGTCTCACTACAGCAGAGGTCTCACTACAGCAGACGTCTCACTACAGCAGAGGTCTCACTACAGCAGAGGTCTCACTACAGTAGAGGTCTCACTACAGCAGAGGTCTCACTACATCAGTGGTCTCACTACAGCAGACGTCTCACTACAGCAGACGTCTCACTACAGCAGAGGTCTCACAACAGCAGTGGTCTCACTACAGCAGAGGTCTCACAACAGCAGTGGTCTCACTACAGCAGACGTCTCACTACAGCAGAGGTCTCACTATAGCAGACGTCTCACTACAGCAGAGGTCTCACTACAGCAGAGGTCTCACTACAGCAGAGGTCTCACAACAGCAGTGGTCTCACTACAGCAGACGTCTCACTACAGCAGAGGTCTCACTATAGCAGACGTCTCACTACAGCAGAGGTCTCACAACAGCAGTGGTCTCACTACAGCAGACGTCTCACTACAGCAGAGGTCTCACTATAGCAGACGTCTCACTACAGCAGAGGTCTCACTGCAGCAGAGGTCTCACTTCAGCAGAGGTCTCACAACAGCAGAGGTCTCACAACAGCAGGTCTCACAACAGCAGAGGTCTCACTGCAGCAGAGGTCTCACTTCAGCAGAGGTCTCACAACAGCAGAGGTCTCACAACAGCAGTGGTCTCACTACAGCAGTGGTCTCACTACAGCAAACATCTCACTACACCATGCCTCTGTCTGTAATGCCTGTGAGCGTGAAAGAGAGGGCGGTTTCATCATAGATGCACCGCGTAGACTCAGTCATGTGCATTGGTGAGATCTGAAGTGTGAACATCATTAGATTCTTCTCGCTGCAGTTCACTTCAGCTGAGGGCACATATGAATACATGATGCTGGGGGCTGGATGAGATGTGCTATATCATCAAGTCAGGTTAACTGTGAGACCCCTCCATTCCCATGTGTTGCCATAGCGCAGAGGGGGCGGGGTTACTGCGGGCACTGCCATTCCAATGAACCTAGTCAAAGCTGTGATGTCTGATATGATATGAATGAATGAATGAATGAATGAATGTTCGATTTATATAGCGCCTTTCCAGATTCCCAAGGCGCTTTACAATTTAACACAGGTACAAGTCACAGACAACCAATCACACACACACCGGCAAGAAGCGGCAGCCAATTGCGCACAGCGTACTCTCTACCGGGATCCACAGCCCCCTGGGGGACTGAATGGGGTGCAGGAAGGGGAGAGAGGACAGACCCTAGTGGCAGAGCACCATCCACCACTGGGCATACAAGCACACACACGCACGTACACAGACACAGACACTTTTTATTGAACATAGAGACACAGACACACACTCAGGGAGAATTTTTTGTTGACTGCCAATTTACCTAACCTCCATGTTTTTGGACTGTGGGAGGAAACCGGAGATCCCGGAGGAAACCCACGCAAACACAGGGAGAACATGGAAACTCCACTCAGATAGGGACTTGAACCCACGACCCCAGTGCTGAGAGGCAAACGTGCTAACCACCAAGCCACCGTGTTGCCCATATATATGAGACAATATAAGATGATACATAAATGATATATATACTTGATGAACATTTTTCTTGGACTCAACACTCATGTGTTCACATGTACGCATCCTGTAGCGTCAACGTTTGTCTTTAGGTTAGTTCCCTAGACAGAGCTGTTTAAAATGGTTCTTGAAGCAGACACAATTATAATGTTCATGCCCATCTGCTTCAACGTCTGCAACAGTAAACGACGCTGATATTCAAAGCTCAAATCATCAAAAAGCAAGTGTGCATACATCTTAGGGGTTTCTACATGCTTCAAAATAAAATGTGTAATGATGTCATCTGTTCTTCATCTGTAAACATATGTGTCAGACTGAATTTACCTCTAATTTTAATGTAGACAATATATTTCTCTAAGCAATTCATCAGTATGGAAGTTAAAGCTACAGGTCACTAAATCGTTATTGACTTGACATGGTTTCACTGGGTCTGTTTTTATCCAAATAATGGGAACGGTCTGTTAGACCAGTGACGGTTGGACTCACAACAGTCTCATTAGAGCCTCAGGCTGGGAGGAGATCCTCCGACCACATGTCCCAGAGTGAGGAGTGAGGCCTTCTGAGGGCTTTTTGGTGCACCCCTGACGGAGAAGCTGCTTCTGTACCTTCTGTGACTCCTCCACTAATCTCTGCATCACGCTAAATGGTTTTCATGGTACTTGTGCTTCCCTGAGTGAAGCAGAGGGATTCGACTCATTAGCTTTCTTAAAATCGTCTGTAGTGGCGAGAGGCTTCCTGTTCGTTTCCATGTTGGCTATAACCCTCATGGCTAGTGGAGGTCTTGCTGGAAAAGTGTTGCTCCACCGTGTCCTCTCGCCCCCACCGTGTCCTCTCGTCCCCACCGTGTCCTCTCGCCCGCACCGTGTCCTCTCGCCCCCACTGTGTCCTCTCGCCCCCACCGTGTCTTCTCGCCCCCACTGTGTCCTCTCGCCTCCACCGTGTCCTCTCGCCCCCACCGTGTCCTCTCGCCCCCACCGTGTCCTCTCGTCCCCACCGTGTCCTCTTGCCCGCACCGTGTCCTCTCGCCCCCACCGTGTCCTCTCGCCCGCACCGTGTCCTCTCGCCCCCACCGTGTCCTCTCGCCCCCACCGTGTCCTCTCGCCCCCACCGTGTCCTCTCTCCCCCACCGTGTCCTGTTGGCTCGTCCTGGCTGCCTGTAGTTACTGGATTGAGTTCCTTTGTCCCAGTTCCTGAGTGCTGGATCTTACAGTCCTTATTTTGTAATGTGTGGTTTATTGCTGGAGTGGAAAACTATTCATACAGAAGTAAATATAGCCAGTCTGTTTCTGTGGCCTCATCAACATCTGCATTATAAAAAATACCTTGGTGTGAGTCAAAGTCTCAGGGACTTGTTTACTGGTATTAAAAGCACTTGTGTGTTACGTTATGATCAGAGTTTCCCAGGAGAGGTGTAGGGTTAGCAGTGGAGGTGTTTTTGATCCACCCATAGAATTGAACACTTTGTAGTTTCAGGTGTCATACTTTACATACTTTACAAACTAGGTAAACATAGCTCGAGCTCACAATGATTCAGATCTCCTGAAATGAAAACAGGAGCACTGCAGGTAATTCTGCTAGCACAGTCTGCTGTACAGGACACAGTTGATTGTGAACACAGTCTGCTTTAGGGGACGCAGCTCTGTAGAGTTTGTGCTAGGTGGATTACACTCTGCACACACTGTAACGCTCCCAAAGTCTTGGGAGATTCAGTGGCCTCAGGCTTAGACAGAAGAATTCAGCATCAGGATTACAGATGCTCCCACACAGCATGGGCAGCTGCTCTTCACAAACACACCGACGCCAGCGCCTACGATGCCCCCTCCTGATAAATCCTCTCTGTCAGCGCGGGCGAGGGAGAATCCCTCCACCTCCACCGGGGAGTCGTGAATGAGTCAGAGTGACTAGGTTTCCGTGAACAACATCATTCTTGATTCCTGGTTCTCAAAGCATGCCCTTTGTCGAGACTAAACCTAGTGCAGATGTCATTTTAAATTCTAAATATGTTGGACTTTTGTCATGTCTGTGTCATTTATCAGGGTGACATCACACGTGCTCCTTGAGATTCGAACACGTGACCCTGGTGTTACTAACACCATGCTCCTCCTGCTCTACCAGGTTCATGAGGACTTATTTAGTAATAGTCAACAACTCCCAGGGTCTGCCAGAGACATGTCTGGATCCTGGGAGAGCATGAGAGAGAGGCGGATGTGCTCAGAGATTTGCTCAGAGTTTACTGAGCGATACCTCTGAACAGAGCACAACAGAGGGACAATTCTGTGTGTGGGTAATCATCTTCCACTGTGTGTCTCTTGCTTAGATGGTGACTGTTAGCGTGATGTCTCTCCATTCAGACAGGCAGGCTTTAGAAACATCCCCAAGGCTTTGTCACCTACACAGTCTCCAGCGTTCTCTACTTTATTCCAGTTCTTAATAATCTGCTGCGGTAGATAAACGTGTAAAAGGTCTGGACAGCACTCATCTGACCTCACCTGCTGTGCTGTGACAGGTGACAGCCAACATTGCGTGGGTCTCCCTGCCCTCGCTGAAGTGATTCAGCCATTGGCAAAGTCATATGAGCAGCAGTGTGTAATGATGGTGGGTGTGGTTTGTTCAGTAGGTCTAGGGTCCTAATCTGTCTTCAGAGTTTCAGAGCAGCCAATTCCTGAGTCTCCTGTGTGCTTCAGTAGTCTGTGGCTATCATTAACTCTTTGGCAGCTAAGCATGTCTAAAAGTCAAGTACTGTGTATGTTTTCCATGAGTTATTTAATGGGTACAGAGAGTACCTGTAGAGGTGAGCGTTCAACACATTTATAAAGCACCTTGTCACCTCCTCTCTCTCACTCTCTCTCTTATTCTCTCTCATTCTCACACTCTCTCACTCTCTCTTTTCTCTCATCCTCTCACTCTCTCACTCTTTCACACTCTCTCGTTCACACACTCACTCCCTCACGTTTTCTACCTCTGTTGTTTGTAAACATACAACAGGACATTCTCTGGCTTCTTCGTGAAATATCTATACCAAACCATTCTCCAGTGAAATGATTAAAATGCACTAAATACTCACATACATGTGCACACAAACACACACACACACACACACACACACACACACACACACACACTGGAGGCAGATCACAATCATGTGAAAATTCTTGGAAGGGTTTAAATAGGGTTTTAATAGTTCTTGTAAATTCAATCATGTGTTTAGTAGCTTAGGTTGGGATTGAGTGTTTTGTTCTTTCCTGGAGCTGGGGGTGTGTTTGGCTCTGAAGTTGTATTCTTGTACCTTCTAAGCTGAAAACATTGACATGTATATAAAGACAAAGAGTGCCATCTAGAGGCCAAAAATCTTAATTACCATTGCCTACGTCACGGTTTCTCCAGAAAAATGTTCTCGTACTGTGAGGCCAGATCAGTTTACCACTCTTTTCTTGCTATACACAACACATGAATTGTTAGTAATTCCATGTAATATCACACAAGACGTAACCATTTTATTACCTCTCCATGAAAAACAGAAGTATCATTACCACTCATTATCTGCATTTCCGCTTTTGCTCATTATACCATTTGACTGACAGGCCATTATGAAATACCATACCATATCGCCTCCTTTCCTCCAGAACAGTATTTATTGACACCAGCAGAATCTCACTCCAGGTCATTTAGAGGGGTAAAGTATGTGTGTGTAACAGCTTTGTTACAGTACTTTGAAAAGCATGCATATGTGATACCAGTCTCACTAGCACAGGGGAGTTGGGTGATCAACAAGCTAACATTCTGAACAGAGTGAGTGAGATAGTGAGTTACTTAGTCAGTTAGTTATGGATACAGTCATTTATACACATTTAAGCTCTGTTTTAAAATTGATTGTGGGTTTGTGAAAGATAAGAATTTTATCATTCTCTAGAAAGTTGTGTTTTTATAATCCTTATTACATCTGTTCATGATACAGCATACTTGTATACATTACCATGTGTACTCTTGTCTTTTATCTATCTATCTATCTATCTATCTATCTATCTATCTATCTATCTATCTCAGGCCTGTCATGGTTGTGGGACGGGATCAAAGTGTGACTGCAGTGGGGTGAAAGGAGAGAAGGTGAGTGTGTGTGTTTTCAGCACCTACACACTAGCTGTGTGCTGTTAGAAATGTGATTCATTCACTACTGTAAATCACTGATAAACTCATTACAAACCCGCTGAGAAAGTTATTTATTCACATATTAGCACACATCACTGTCCACTGGGCATTCTGCATTCTCCTCCATAGCCAATGGCCTACAGCTAAGGAACTTGGTGAGGTTTGGTTGATGGTGTTTGAAATGCTGGCAGCATCATGGTTTTTTAAGGATAGCGTGAGCTATGGGGACTAACGTTTGAATTCTAGACTGTCACGTCTATTATCATAAGTGAAGTGAGAATAAGACTGTCATACTTTGTTTATCATTTTGTCATCTGATATAAACCTGTGGGGTGTGTGTGTGTGTGTGTGTGTGTGTGTGTGTGTGTGTGTGTGTGTGTGTGTGTGTGTGTGTGTGTGTGTGTGTGTGTGTGTGTGTGTGTGTGTGTGTGTGTGTGTGTGGGTGTGTGTGTGTGTGTGTGTGTGTGTGTGCATGTTCTCAGGGTGATAGAGGTCACCCAGGACTACAGGGCCAGCCAGGAACACCAGGGTTTCCTGGACCAGAAGGGCAGATTGGACCTCGTGGGGAGAAGGTCAGAGGTCAACTCTGCATCCAGTTACACAGAAGATGTTTAACACAATTATTCATCAATTGCGGTTCATCAGATTCATCCCCAATAGTAATACCACGTTCACATCCTTTGGTGTCCCCCAGGGCGATGATGGACCTTATGGACCTCCTGGACCTAAAGGAATAAGAGTGAGACTGCCTGCACTCACCTTCCATTAACACAGACCTGACCAAACCTTTACATTAACACATGACATGTCCATTAACACAGACCTGACCAAACCTTTACATTAACACATGACATGTCCATTAACACAGACCTGACCAAACCTTTACATTAACATATGACATGTCCATTAACACAGACCTGACCAAACCTTTACATTAACACATGACATGTCCATTAAGACAAAGTGTTTGTCCTGCAGGGACCTACTGGGCTTCCCGGATTTCCAGGCACACCAGGCATCCCAGTGAGTATCACCCATGACCTCAACACTTTAACCATTAGAGTGCATGGCCACTAGTATCTATAAGAGGCCAGAGGTGTGTGGTCCCTCGCTGTAGAGCTCCAAGCCAACTAAGCTACAGTCCATCAGTTTGGGAGCTTTGTGTGAAGCCACCACTAAGATTGCATCATCTCCTTTGGTTCCTTTGTTGCATGTGGACCAAATTAAGAGTCAAAGCTTCCACACTGGCCTCATAATTACACCGAAAAGGAGAAAACCACAAAGTGTTGCTAGATGAACACTCTGATGCTGCACAAAGTGTTGCTAGATGAACACTCTGATGCTGCACAAAGTGTTGCTAGATGAACACTCTGATGCTGCACAAAGTGTTGCTAGATGAACACTCTGATGCTGCACAAAGTGTTGCTAGATGAACACTCTGATGCTGCACAAAGTGTTGCTAGATGAACACTCTGATGCTGCACAAAGTGTTGCTAGATGAACACTCTGATGCTGCACAAAGTGTTGCTAGATGAACACTCTGATGCTGCACAAAGTGTTGCTAGATGAACACTCTGATGCTGCACAAAGTGTTGCTAGATGAACACTCTGATGCTGCACAAAGTGTTGCTAGATGACCACTCTGATGCTGCACAAAGTGTTGCTAGATGAACACTCTGATGCTGCTCTGCTTTTGTCTTTCTGTTGTCTTCTTTAAGTGTGGAAGCGGATCTCATTAGCAGCATGTCGTATTTCTTTGATTGACAGGGTCTTCCAGGAAACGATGGTCCTCAAGGTCCAAAGGGAGCCCCCGGCTGTAACGGAACAAAGGTCCGTGTGTGTGTGTGAGTGTGTGTGTGTGTGTGTGTGTGTGTGTGTGTGTGTGTGTGTGTGTGTGTGTGAGTGTGAGTGTGTGTGTGTGTGTGTGTGTGTGTGTGTGAGTGTGAGTGTGAGTGTGTGTGTGTGTGTGTGTGTGTGTGTGTGTGTGTGTGTGTGTGTGTGTGTGAGTGTGTGTGTGTGTGTGTGTGTGAGTGTGTGTGTGTGTGTGTGTGTGTGTGTGTGTGAGTGTGTGTGTGTGTGTGTGTGTGTGTGTGTGTGTGAGTGTGTGTGTGTGTGTGTGTGTGTGTGTGTGTGTGTGTGTGTGTGTGAGTGTGTGTGTGTGTGTGTGTGTGTGTGTGTGTGTGTGTGTGTGTGTGAGTGTGTGTGTGTGTGTGTTTGTGTGTGTGTGTGTGTGTGTGTGTGTGTGTGTGTGTGTGTGTGTGTGTGTGTGTGTGTGTGTGTGTGTGTGTGTGTGTGTGTGTGTGTGTCCAACATCAGGTCACTCTGAATAATGAGGAGTGATGTGGATGAACACACATTGTAATCATGTTTGCTTCACAGGGTGACAGGGGGGTTCCGGGATTTCCAGGGACCAACGGGGAAAAAGGTCAACAGGTAAGTGCTGCTGTATTTTAGTGGACCTGGGACACACGACCCATCGGGGACCGTCCAGACCCGGCTACAGTGGCACTATTGAAGCTACTGGCTTCAGCTCAGCATTTATTAAGGACCACTTAAATGCAGGTACCGCTGTATTTACTGAATATGGTGTTTCTGTTTTTTATCTGTGTCTCCCAGGGCCCACCTGGTCAGCCAGGTCAGAAGGCAAGTCCTCCACCACACAGCTACATCACAGCTACATCACAGCTACATCACCACTTCAGCTTGCTGTGGGCAGGCAGTCCATAGGTTTCCAGATCCGTACTAAGTTTAATGCCAGACTGAAAGTACATATTAGTACTGATGGGATCTAGAGCAAGACTAGACTCTGTGGGTCAGATCACTTAGCTTTGGCATATACAAACTTCCTAGCCTATGTGGCTAAGGTGGCCAAGGTGTTTGTCATTATCCAGACATGGTTCGTTCATTTCACCTGGAAACTAGGACCTTGGACAGTGTGTGTGTGTGTGTGTGTGTGTGTGTGTGTGTGTGTGTGTGTGTGTGTGTGTGTGTGTGTGTGTGTGTGTGTGTGTGTGTGTGTGTGTGTGTGTAAACATTGCAGTTTGTATACTTAAACTATATGTAACATGGAAGGCCCTGATGTTCAAACTATAAGCAAAAAGGAAACATGTGCTAATACTCACAATGCTTAACCTAATACTCTCAACGTTAACCTCTCTTTGCCTTCACAGGGAGAACCTGGGGACATCATCCAGTCTGCACAAATCGGAGCAGAAGGAGAACCTGGCAGTCAAGGAACACCAGGCCCCAGGGTGCGCCATCCAGCTACCTTCACCTCCCACACGACCCCTTAGCAAGACCCAGTTCCCGCTCTCTTTTGTTTGTGAGAATTGTTAAGACTAAAGCGACTGAATGTGCAGTTGTTTGTGGTCCACTCATCGTCGGTCCCCTATTACATCAGTGTACACGCAGCCTCTAGAACTGGCACCATGGGTTTGGTGGTCCATGTGAACTATTCACCTTCAACCCCACACCCTCCATACGGTCCTTTCTCCACATCCCCTCCCTCCAAATATACGTATGATCAGCATATAGCGTGCTGTTGACCGTATTAAAAAAATTAAAAGCTAAGCACAGCTGTGGAATTCTCAAACATCTTTTGCTTACAAAAGTAAACAACTTTACCAGCGGTCCTGTGAGCATGTTGGATTTGTATAGTTTGGGGTCACTCTGGACCCTCTGTCACTGACCCTGTCCCTGTCCGTGGTGCTGCTTGTCTAGGGCTTTCCAGGACCACCCGGGTTGCCAGGTCCTGTCGGCCCTCAGGGTCCACTAGGTTACCAGGTCAGAGCTTTTGTCTTCTTTGTCTTACCCTGCTCTGTGTCACGTTCATGTCTTTGTAGTGTGCATTATAAAGGCATGTAGTAACATTATAACATTATAACAGTGGTGTAGTATTGCTTAATATAATGTAGTATTGCTTAATGTGATGTAGTATTGCTTAATGTGATGTAGTATTGCTTAATATAATGTAGTATTGCTTAATGTAATGTAGTATTGCTTAATGTGATGTAGTATTGCTTAATGTGATGTAGTATTGCTTAATATAATGTAGTATTGCTTAATGTGATGTAGTATTGCTTAATAGTAGTTTGCAAATATCCACTGTGTGGTTTCCTTGCCTTTCTTTATCAGGGTCTACCTGGTCCACCTGGTCCACCTGGGCCTAAGGTGAGCACTGATTAGCATTTTTGTTGCTTAGTTACAGATACAGTCTACATATGCTATGACGTAGCTAAAGGAACCACCTACTAACGTATCACCTCTTACACAGGGGAACATGGGGCTGAACTTCCAAGGGCCAAAGGGAGAGAAGGTAGAAGAACATCTGCTCAGAATAGACTAGACATGTGTTATTATGGATATCAGAATCAAGTTCTTAAACGTGTGTGTGTGTGTGTGTGTGTGTGTGTGTGTGTGTGTAGGGTGACCCTGGGCTGCAAGGGCCTCCAGGGCCACCAGGACAAGTCAACGAGCTCACGGGTCAAGAGCCAACAGTCATTCAGCGGGGAGAGAAGGTACAGTCACATTCTGTGTGTGTGTGTGTGTGTGTGTGTGTGTGTGTATGTGTGTGTGTGTGTGTGTGTGTGTGTGCGCATGTGCGTGTTTGTATCTGACTTTGTCAAAATCACTGGACCTGTGTATACACCAGAAATGAAGTTTCCCCAGTCTGTGACTTCACGTGAGACACAGACAGTAACACCAGCATCAGTATGAAAAGTTAAAGTTCACTGGCTCACTTAACAGACTGCCAACCTTCACATTACGTTATCAGATATCAGAGCCTGTGAGTCGACCTCTTCATCCTCTCAGTGGTCTTGTAGTTGGCTGCATCTTGATGGGCTGCAGGCTTCAGCTAATATAGCAGAGAGCAGACCTTTGTAGCAGTTCTGTGAGTGTGCTATCAGACCCAGCAGCTCTGTGAGTGCAATCAGACCCAGCAGCTCTGTGAGTATAATCAGACCCAGCAACTCTGTGAGTGTGCAATCAGACCCAGCAGTTCTGTAAGTGTGCTATCAGACCCAGCAGCTCTGTGAGTGTGCAGACATAGCAGTTCTGTGAGTACAATCAGACCCAGCAGCTCTGTGAGTATGCAATCAGACCCAGCAGCTATGTGAGTGTGCAATCAGACCCAGCAGCTCTGTGAGTATGCAGTCAGACCCAGCAGTTCTGTGAGTGTGCTGATGGGTCCAGGAGGTCTACAAACATTTACTCTTTTGAGGTACCATCACCAGAGATTAGGAACTAGAGACACTACCCATCGCCTCAGTGTTCAGATTTTGGAAAGAAGTCCTTCGGTTCATCTGATTGAGGGGATCTGATCGTGCCTATATCTATAAACGCTTGGTAGCTTTCCTACCAGCAGCGTGGGGCCGTGTGATAATGGGCCCGTGTGTTAGTGCATCCGTGTGATAATGGGCCCGTGTGATAATGGGCCCGTGTGTTAGTGCATCTGTGTGGTAATTGGCTCGTGTGGTAGTGTGTCCATGTGGTAGTGGTAACACAACGAGACGCGATTGAATTGTTGAAGGTGGGACATGCAGTTTTATAATGTTATTTGCTTCTATAAGCATAGTCCAATATGTTTCAGTGTGAGATAAACAGCACAAATGTTGGAAAAATCTGGGCATGATTGTTTAAAGTTTGTTTAAAAAATTACTCATAATGATAAAGGCCTTGTGGATGTGCTAACCTGATTTTACAGTAGCTAATTGTCTATATAAAACTATCAAATCAGATGCCATATTTCCTCAGCCGCCCTCAGTACGGCATGACAACATTTCCTTTTTGGCCACTAGATGGCGTCATAGTAAAGTGCATCATTTTCTTGCATCAGCCACTAGGTGGCAGCAGTTATTCAACGCATCTTTAAGTCAAACGTTCTCATATACATCTATTAATAATTCATTATATGTTAATATTTTGCTAAACAGGTCACTAACTACTGTCTTTTGCACCAAGTCTTTAAAAACCTTTGACCAATTTCTAAAAATTGCATGGACTGGCTACTGAAAAAGTAAAATTCAGTTTGGAAACTAAATGAAGTTCTTATTTAGATTTTTTAAACAAATTTAAAATTGTAGTTAACATAGCTGCAGTTGTTTATTTATGTTATTTATAAATAAATCCTGTCAACTCAATTTTCTCAAAAACTTTCTGACAACAGTATTAGTTATTTGGAGACTGCTAACACCACTTTTCTCATTCAGGGCGACCGTGGTCCACCTGGTCCACCTGGAGACACTGGCCGTCCAGGACCACCTGTGTGTATTCCATCTTCTCTTGCATAACATACATTATGAATACGCTTAGTTACATTAATGCAAATGTCAGATATAAAATATCTCATTAAAATAGCTTCTGTATTGACATTATATTCAATACTTTGTTGTACCTACACCCAGTGGCGGCTGGTCAATACGGGGCGCTGGGGCGCCGCCCCCTTAATATTGTTCCGATATTAAAATGAGTTCATTATAAATTGTGGTAGTGAGGAAATTATTTAGTCACACTGTGTGTCTAATATAGCCATGTTTGAATTTATTAAAAGAGTAAACACATAATTGTATTTAATTGCTTACATTGTGCACACTTCCTGGTTGGGGCACCGGTCTAATGGGAGTCAATGTAGATGCGTAAACTTTTGCCAAGCATGTGATGTGAGGCTGTCGTTTAATTGGTCTGCTTCAGATTTTCCACGGGGCGCAGCTCTCTGGACACTCCCACTCTTGTTAGACACCCCCACTCTTGTTGGTAGTGTCAGTCAGTCATCTGCGGTTCGTTAACTCGGTTCACGTTGATTAGCTACAGGTTGGAGCAGCATCTTTTACAAAATGAGAGAAAATTCCGTTTTGATGACTGACTTTAATACAAATGTAATAGAGAAATTTGCAAGACAGAAGGAAAGGAGGGCAAAATTCATGTTCAAATAAATAAAGAGCACTAAGACTGTTTTATTTGTTTTTCATTTTTTTGCGCCCCCCTCAATTTTTTTTGCACCAACCGCCACTGCCTACACCATCAAATTCACTTCTTTAGGAGCAATAGGAGTTGTTCGGTGCTGTGTGGCACTTTATCAACCGTCGAGTAAAAGCATAACAGGACTTGGTTTGGTCCACAGGGTTCATTTGGTGGTCACAAGGGAGAGAAAGGGGAGCCAGGAGAACCTGGGAAGAGAGTAAGAGACAGACCCAACGTCTGCAGCACAGCCGCATTCGTTAACAGCCTGAATCCACCCTGATGTTTTCCTGATCTTAACACAAATCTTTTTCACAGGGCAAGCCTGGTAAAGACGGGGACCCTGGCCCTCCGGGATTTGCGGTGAGAGCTTCTGCGTTGAAATTATCATGGTGCTCCAGCTGATTGGAGAAATATGATGGGACATCACGGTAGAGCAGGACAGATGGGACACTGTGCTGGTGGGGACTAACCGTGTCTCTCGCTTGGTTTGCTTCCGTGTCTCTCAGGGCACAAAGGGACACCAGGGCTATCCCGGCGTTCCAGGAAGAGACGGCGATGCAGTAAGGCTCAACATTTTCTCATGTCTTTCTGGCTGAAAAACCATGTATGAGAATTCTTAGAGCTTTTATATGCAAGTCCGTGTGAGATGTTGAGCCCCAGGTGGAATTCTGACCCCTCCTTCTCTCTTAGGGCCAGAAAGGTGAACCTGGGTTTCCTGGGCCTCCAGGCGAGGTAGATCATACATTCTTATTAATGTTTTCCGTTTTAGTTACTTAATATTTTTGGCAATGTGGGATTGTAATATTGTTAAGGCTGCGTTTGCTGTGGAAAATAAAATTAGAACACACTGCACCTCTTTTTCAAATCCTTGTCCAGGTGATTGGCCGACCTCCCACAAGTCAAGTAGAACATAAAGGGGACCGCGGTTTCCCAGGATCCCCTGGGAGGAAAGGAGACAGGGGGCCACCAGGTGGGGCTCTTTAGACTCCCTTCATAATGTATTTGGTGCTTAAATATTAAAGTATTAGGTGCTTAGGGTCCAACTGAAAAATATTGTTTTGGACAGTGCCGGTAGAATTATATATTAATTGACAGTGCCCAGCATGAATGAACAACATAAAAGACCTGTCTCGTACTGTAATTGTTTGTGTTTTGAGAGCTTTTTTCTTTGGGTCATTGCCTTTTTTTAATGTGAAACTATTCGATGTATAAATAAATATACTTATTGTCATATTTAAACAAACAATGTGCACAATGTATGTATGAACGTTTGCCTGAGCACTGGTCTGTTTTATGATCAATCCTAGGTCTCACAGGACCACCCGGTCAACCAGGTCAACCAGGTGAGATATAGACTGTGATATAGTGGTGCTGAACCCTGAGCTTCTGGGTCACGGTGGTGCTGAACGCTGATATTGAACAGCATTTTAACATAAGTGTGCTTGTATATTAGTGGAGTCCAATGTTGGAGGGACGGGCTATGACAGGCATTGATCAGGGCTTAGCCTGCACTTCTGGTGTGGTTCTTTAGTAACTGTTTGAGTGATCACTGTATGGTTCACACACTTGAGTAGCCCCTGATAGAGGATCTCTGTATGTGATCTCTGTATGAAACAATGCTCTGAAATGTGCTCCAATAAGTGCAACTCAGACTTGTCATTCAATGCAATAACCACTTGTGGTGCAATAACCACTTGTCATTCATTTTGATTCAGTGGAATACTGAAGTGTGAATAAGTGTGATCATAAGCTTTGCATTACATCATAGGAATCGGAGGCCAAGGTCCACCGGGTCTTCCTGGATATCCTGGGGAGAGAGGACAGAAGGGAGATGAAGGACAACCCGGAGTCTCTCTCCCAGGTTTGCCTGGAAGACCTGGACCACAAGGCTTGCAAGGAGTGCCGGGACCTCCCGGACCACCAGGGATATCCACTGGAGAAGATAACTGCATCAGTGGGCCGCCAGGACTTCCAGGCATCCAGGGGGATCGAGGATTCCCAGGGGAGTTTGGCCAGAAAGGTGGGACACTGCTTTATGATGGCAGCCAATGGTGAAGCTTTCTTTAAAAAAATTAACATTAATTAATATAATTGATTTGAATTCATTATTGGTTAATTGACATTGAAAACATGTCATGACAAAATAATTAATAAATATAATTGAACATACATGTATCTTTATACATATGAGGTGCTGCTCTTGAAGACACCATCAGGACGTTCTTGTCTCTGTCCTGAATGTCCTTTGGTGTTGCAGGGGAAAAGGGAGAGACGTGTGTGAACTGCTTCTCCAGTGGAATCTCTGTGCCAGGCCCTCAGGGGCCACCGGGACCCAAGGGATACCCAGGCAAGGACCACTGCTCCCTTCTGTCTCCATGTTAGAGGTGGAGCACGGGCTGGTCTGAGAGAAATGTGCCGTGGTGTATGTGGTGTATGGGTGTGTGTATGTACACACTACTTGGTGTGTACAAACACACAATGTTGTACTGGTGTATGTATGGGTGTGTGTTTGTACACATTACTAAAACATGAACGTTCTTCATACGTTTTATACAGAAAAATAATATGGTGTTATGTGGTGATTAACTAAAACAGATATTTGAAAAGAAACAGGATGATGTTTTTATATATGATTGAATAATATATGACTAGTCAGTTATGGCTCTGTGTGGAGTTTGCATGTTCTCCCTGTGCCTGTGTGGGTTTCCTCCGGGTACTCCGGTTTCCTCCCACAGTCCAAAGACATGCGTGTTAGGTTGATTGATCACTCTACATTGCCCGTAGGTGTGAGTGCGTGCGTGTGTGTTGGCCATGCGGTGGACTGGCGACCTGCCCATGGTGTACCCTGCCTTCGCCCGGAGATCCTGAGATTGGCTCCAGCCCCCCCGTGACCCCGACTAGCGGGGTTAAGCGGTTCAGATAATGGATGGATGGATGGATAGTCAGTTATGTTAGGTGTTTTTTGATATGATACTGATTTTGAGATTTGTATTGCTTTTTGGGGTGACCCTTAGACTGAATTTTGTTTAGATGATTTAGAACGTAATGTTTTTTAGATTATCCTGATTCAGAATGTTTACTGTTTGTTTGTTTGTTTGATGTAGACGAGCCTGGTGTTTAATGTTTTGGTGATTTTGTAACAGGCACCCCTGGGATCCCTGGTTCAAAAGGAGACAGAGGTTTCCCCGGCAACCCAGGGCTTATTGGCACACCAGTGAGTGGCCTATATATGAGCTGGCTACTCTGGAAATCAATTTGTGAAACTCACCACTACACTGTAGACACGATTTCTACGTTACGGGCAGAGCCAACAGATTCTGTGTCCTTGTGTGTCCCCAGGGTTTACCAGGACCACAGGGGTCACCAGGCATTCCCGGGCAGAAGGGAGATCCGGGCGATGCCATCCAATTGGATGGCATGAAGGGAGATAAGGGAGACTCGGGCTTTCCCGGATCTCCGGGTCTGCCCGGGCTGGATGGAAGTCCTGGCCGTGATGGACAACCTGGACAACCTGGTCCCAAAGGAGCTCCTGTGAGTGTTTGTGCTTGTCACCTAGCGGCTCCGTTGTATGGGCCACATATTTAAATGAGTCGTAGGGCCCAGCTGTGAATTCTGACTTCCTGTTTGCCAAAACGTTTTTGTACTTTCAACAGTTTCAGTAGCACGAATGCAGGTTAGCTTGGGTTATGGAGAAAGCAATTATAACAATAAAAACAGTGTTAGTGATTAATCTGCAGATAAGAAGAAAATCATATTTGTAAGCGCCAGAGTATAACGTTCTGGAAAAGGAGCACAATTACATTTCTTTCTGTGTAAAGATTATAATTGTGCTGTTACTAAGAGGATAATGGCAACTGCCCAGTAAGACACTGCACCTGTCACATAATGGCAGTAATGGAATATACATATGAAAATATATATATGAATATACATATGAAAATATATATATGAATATACATATGAAAATATATATATGAATATACATATGAAAATATATATATGAATATACATATGAAAATATAGCAACGGTGTGTTTTGGCGGCAATGCACCAGGGACGGTGAGAGGTGAAGTGTCCTGATAAAGTCCCACACTCCCCCAGAGTGTTCAAGTGGAAACGCATAACCACTAAAAGAATGAAGAAACATAATTTATACACAATGTTTGTTTACAAACATTTTTTGTTTATGTTGTTCATTGGGGAATCTGGGGATATTTTGTTGCACTGGTAGATACAAATCCGTTTCCCTACATGTGCCCTGACAGGGTTCTCTAACAGTGAAAGGGCAGCGAGGACTTCCAGGTGAGCCTGGTCTCACAGGACCTGAAGGAGACCGAGGTCCGCCTGGTCCCCCAGGGTTCGGCCCACAGGGTCCACCTGGAGAGAAAGGCCTCCAGGGTGTATCAGGAAGACCAGGATCTCCTGGACAGCCAGGTGAGATCAGACACAGGGCGCAGACACTCTGGATTTGGAAATATAGTATATAAAATATAATATTGCTTTCACAATCATAAAAACATGACATGATTAACGTTTGATGTCAACTGGTAGGTCCAAAAGGAGAACCAGGACACTCCTTGTCTGAGAAAGGGACACCCGGGCTCCCGGGACGTGATGGAGAGCCCGGTCTACCAGGAAGTCCAGGTAAATGGGTAGATAATTCAAATGATTTACAATATACAATTTATTTTGCTATAGTTCCATAATTGTGTATATTTGTAATTTCATGTCTGCACTTGTACACGCTTGGTGGCATATAATACTGTGTTCGGCTGTATGTGAACTAGGGGTGTATTCAACTAAGGATTTTCATAGTCGAATCTGATTCGTCAGATTTTCCCTTTAGTCGACTAATAGTCGAATCAGGGGTTTTTTAAAGAGCACCTTAAACGGGATCCCGTTCTCATTCAGGACTTTTTTCCACTTCAAAGTAAAAACCTAAAACACTCAGATAAATGAATAAACATGGTAGGTTGTCTTTATTCAGCTTTTATTTATTATTACTTATTTATTTTTTAATGAAACGTTAGAGAACATTAACCGTCAGTGCGCATATCGAACTGTCAGACAGGCACTGTGCAAAATGTCAAAAATATTTTAAATAAAATATGCCTGCCTGAAAATATATATAAAACATTTCCACACAACAGCAAAACAAATTATAAGGAAAGGTTCAAGTAACGGGGTTTAAAAGCAAACAACAACAATAAATGTTTTATAGGATTACTTGCCGAGACGCACCGCGACGAGACGACAAACGGCAAACGTTTTTTTTCGCCTTACGCGTTTTAAATGGTATGCCATGTTGGTTGTTGTCGTGCGAAATAAAAGACGTTGACGACATAACTTGCACTTTACTTTATTTGATTCATCTTTATCTTTTTCACCTTTATCTTAAAACTTTTTTTAAGTTTTTTTAGTAGACATTATAATCTCGGCGGACGCTGATCCTGTAGCGTGTTCAGCTCCGCTCGTTTGGATTGTGCAACTGCAGGGTGTGATGTATTAATGTGTAGTAAGGAAGATGCCTATTGTTAATGCGCACACATCATTTTTAAATATTTATTAACAGAAATTAGGATGATTTTATTTGACAAAAGGCTATATATAACGAAAACAAAGACATTTAATGTAACAACTAATGCTTAGCAGCGTCCTTGGGCACCCCCATGCAGTTAGAATGGTACATTCGACTATGACATTCATAGTCGACTAGGGGGTATAGTCGACTATAGTCGAATCAGCGACTATTGCAGGTCACCCCTAATGTGAACTGAACACTCTTTTGTTACCTGTACAGGTAATCCTGGTGCACCTGGACAGCCGGGTTTCCCGGGACTACCTGGATCAAAAGGAGAGCCTGGTGTCATGGGCATTGGTATGCCAGGACCTCCAGGTGCTAAAGGTAAACCCTGAGAGCCCAGTGAACCTGCTGCGTCTCACCTGGATGCATACGAGGGCGGGGACGGAAGGTTAAAACTTCTCAACACTTTTCCCAGGATTCCCGGGTGTTCCTGGCAGTCCTGGTGGCCCTGGCATTCCTGGACGACCTGGTGCTGATGGACCGCCTGGTCAGCATGGAGTCCCGGGATCTAAGGTGAAGAATAGAGTAACACCTACATACAGGACTGAACAAAGTGAAGGACGTTTAGTGGCCTTAACCTGACATCTCGTGGGATTGTGGGTCTTGGTGGTTGACTGCAGCAACAGTACAACAGTATTCAACAAATGATGAAATGATTTTCAGTAGAAAATGCATTAAAGTGTGTGTGTGTGTGTGTGTGTGTGTGTGTGTGTGTGTGTGTGTGTGTGTGTGTGTGTGTGTGTGCGCGCGCATGACTTCAGGGAGAACCTGGCTTTGGCATTCCCGGTGCTCAGGGGCCTCCAGGTTCCCCTGGCGCTAAAGGTGTACCAGGAGCTAAAGGTGATCCTGGTTTCCCAGGGAACCCTGGGTCACCTGGCCGACCAGGTGTTGATGGTGCTCCTGGGTTTAAAGGTACGTCGCAGAACCAAGTTCAACCAGTCATGAATAATACTGTGAAAAAAGTCAATTTCCTTGTAGTATGTAAAGCATTTATCATATGGTAATCATAAATATCGATGCACATGAAGCTTTATTAATTACTTTACTTTTTACAGGTGACCCTGGTCTTCCTGGTCTGCCAGGCACTCCTGGCCTTTCAGGCCCCCCTGCTATCGGGGTACAGGGTCCACCCGGTCCCCCTGGACCTGCTGGCCCCCCAGGCCCTAGTGGTAAGCCTGACAGAGTCTATGGGTACATAGATCACCTCAATTAACTCCCTTAGCTCCAAACAAAGAGCACAGTTAGGCCACTAAGACCAAAGTTCCCAATTGCTTACATCACACTTATTGTTTAGTCACCTGGCCCACATTGATTTAGCTTAGTAAGCTGCTTTTTGGGAGTGTTATTTCTGGTGCTTACAAGGGTCTTAAGTGTTTTCATGTATATTAATGCCCTGTCTCTGGTATAGGTTTCCCTGGTGTGAATGGTGAGAAAGGAGACATTGGCCCTCCAGGTGCAGACATCCCAGGCTTGCCTGGAGACCCTGGGGGCCCTGGGTACCCTGGACCTCCTGGGCCTCCTGGGCCCACTGGTAGCCCTGGTTCCCCTGGCCAAGATGGAGTCCCTGGACACCCTGGTATATTATAAGCTTATGGCATATGTACTACCTGTTACTGCCAGACAACCCATACATATCCACTAGGCCTGGCAAACATATGAACTCTGAATTCTCTGTTTCCTATGAGTACAGGATCAAAGGGGGACATGGGGGTGATGGGAGCCCCAGGAACCACTGGCAACCCTGGTAGCCCCGGTGTGCCGGGCTTCCCTGGGCCAAAGGGTATGTCTTATTTCACTACTACCCCATAGTCCACAATCTACTGTTGGTCTAACTTCTATGCCCTTTAAGGTGAGGATGGCCTCCCAGGAAGGACAGGCAGCCCAGGTTTTCATGGATCAAAAGGTGACAAAGGTGACCCAGGTTTACCAGGCCCACCTGGAATCTTCAATCCGAATGAACATAAAGGTGCCAAGGGAGAACCGGGACCTTCAGGTGGGTGGCAGAGTGCTCCCGTCACAACTGTGCATCCTGCCGAGGGTAAAACTACCCGTCACATTCAGAGCCAGCTTGTCATTTGCAGTGTAAAAAATGCAGTGTCTTCTTTACAGGTTTTAGTGGTCGTCCAGGGGAAAAAGGTGCGGCTGGTCTCCCAGGTGATAAAGGTCTCTCTGGGCAGGATGGACATCCAGGCTCACCTGGACCGCCAGGTAACTGGGTCACTCGCTTCCGTACCGTCATTAAACTTCTGCATCCATTGTGAATGTTAGGGGATGTTTAGGAACGTTTTCACATAAACTCTTTTCTTGAACTGCAGGTCCCAAGGGAGATGCAGGAAACCCAGGGTCACCAGGGTCTCCCGGCATACCAGGACCTAAAGGCCACATGGGCGAGATGGGGTTCCCTGGTAAGGTCTTCATTGTGGCACATCCATCCATCCATCCATCCATTCACCCAATCCATCCATCCATCCATCCATCCATCCAATCCATCCATCCATCCATTCAACCATCCAATCATCCATCCATCCAATCCATCCATCCATCCATCCAATCCATCCATCCAATCAATCCATCCATCCACCAATCCATCCATCCATCCATCCGTAAGCTTCCATCCGTTTATGAAGCTATGCTGAGATTGTCCGATTCGTGATAGGTCCTACAGGGATTAAAGGAAACTCCGGTCTGCCTGGATCACCCGGACAGCCCGGATCACCAGGAACACCAGGGTTCCCGGGACCCAAGGGAGAGCCTGGAACTCCAGGATACGGACAAACAGGACCTGCGGGGCCAAAGGTTAGAATAGTACATATGTGTGAGCTTTGTCCAGGAGCATATGTTCCAGTAATCAACACATTATTTAGATGCTAAATGGATGAATGTTTCTGCCCTCGTTGAACAGGGTGACGCTGGGCCCCCGGGTTTCCCCGGCACGCCAGGACAGAAGGGTTACCCCGGATCTCCAGGCCTCCCGGGGCTACCTGGAAACACTGGCCAAAAGGGTGAACCTGGACAGCAAGGATTTGAAGGTGCGTGTTTGCAATCACACATCAGCAAATGTAAAAAGGCCGGTATATAAATATAAATATACATCCTTCCCTGTCATTTTGCACTAGATTTATAACTATTATCATTGAATAACTAATATTAGTTTGTGTCCTAAGATTGTTTTTACTCTGTGTTTCTCCAGTTTAAGGAAAATGTTTCTTGTACAGAAATGTTGGGTAACGCTCTTGCTGCATTTAGGTGCACCTGGTCCTCATGGCCCTAAGGGTGCAGATGGACTGCCAGGGTCTCCAGGCCCGAATGGAGCCCCTGGGAAGACAGGAGAGCCTGGCTCTTCTGGGCCACCTGGTCCACCTGGAGAAAAGGGTGTGGCGGGCCGTGATGGTATTCCTGGACCTGCAGGAGAAAAGGGAGAACCAGGTAAATGCATGCAAATGCAAGGGCTTATTACACAGTCTTATACACTGGAACAACATGGCGACAGTGTGTCTCGTGGAAAACCTCCAACTCCTACATGCCTGTTCCTCACATATTCACAGTGTCATTACATTAGGCTCTCTGGTCACTGGAGTGTTTGCCTTCATCAGACCACGAGTTCATTTTAGTGAATGTGGATCTTATCGATGCATGGCCATTTCTAACCTGATGAACCCTGACATGTTCTTTGTGCTCTTATCTAATCAGGATGTCAGTTGTGCTGTAATCATAATTCAGCCTTTCACCAAGAACCTTTTAAACTTCTTATACGTGTCCACTTGGTACTGTTTTTTAATTAATAGTTTTTCACCAGTGTTTTCCATATGACACCCAGATGTACAAACCTCATGATAACCTGCTTTTGATTGCATTAAAGATATTTAATTGTGGCTAACTAAAAATGTTCCAGTTAAAAGGCTGACATAATTATAATTGATAGCTCTGATACAGAGGTTTCAATTCCAGGTTCAGAAAGTAAAAGTCCTCACCAGGATTTTGCTCAAGCTTGCTAGATTTTCTAATTAGTGCAATCCAGGTAAAATTAGTGGAATCAACACAATCCAGGAAGCCTGAGCAAAATCCTGGTGAGGACTTTTACTTTGTGAAACTTAGTGCTTTTCTTCCTGGTTGTGGAAGAATGTTCTTCATCCCTTACATTTGACAAATTAAATTTTTTTTTATCAACTGAGACGCATTGCCAAATCACATGGAGTTATTATTATATCTGTTTATTCCAGCAGATTTGGGTCACTGCAGTTGTCTCTGTTTTATGGGAGTTAGCTGGTGCCTGTTCTCATATCTGCAACTTGTCCAAAATTCTGCTGCTGAGCTTCTCACTAACATTAGAAAAGGAGACATCATTTCAATACATTGGCTTCTTGGTGAAAATAAAATTCATTAAATTATTTATTTATTTTTTTAATAATAATGGCATGACAAGGTGTTCATTTGTAATATTAGTCCTTACACCTCTGACACGTCCTGCTGGTCACAAAATGCTCACAAATAGCTACTTACAGCCCCACAAATTTGTTTAAAAATGTGTTTTCAGTTGGCCCATGTCTGTGGAGTAGCCCGCCTTTTGAATGGACACATTCTGTTTATTGTGTAAATTGTGCAGTAATGTGCTCAGTGAAATAATTTTCATTTTACTGGACTTTATTTATCTTTCTGAGTGCTGTATCGTACCGTCACTCTTTGAGTGCTGTGTTGTACCATCACTCTTTGAGTGCTGTGTTGTACCATCACTCTTTGAGTGCTGTGTCGCACCATCACTCTGAGTGCTGTATCGTACCATCACTCTGAGTGCTGTATCGTACCATCACTCTGAGTGCTGTATCGTACCATCACTCTGAGTGCTGTGTTGGACTGTCCTTGTATATTATAATTTTGACCAAAGGCCTTTCCCCCCCACCTCATAGGTCCTTCAGGTCGTGGAATCCCAGGTTCTCCTGGTTTCCCAGGGATGCCAGGTAAAATATAATCCCTTTCAAGATTACAGTCTCTACAGGAATATAATGATTAACAAACTAAAATGGTCTCTTTTGGTTATAATACAGGTCCCAAAGGAGATCCTGGCATACCTGGTCTGCCTGGAGGCCCTGGGTTCACAGGACAAAAAGGCGAGCTAGGAACGCCTGGCCCACCAGGTGGCCCAGGTCGTCAGGGGCCACCTGGTCTTCCTGGTCACCCTATGTATGGCCCGAAAGGGATGTCTGGTCCTCCTGGTCCACCTGGAAGAGCAGGTACGTTGGCCCATTGTGGGTTTCATACACACTGAGGTAACCAACCCTGCTCTTTGAGATCATCTACTCTTCAGAGTTTAGATCCAGCAGTAATGTAATTGGTTCTAATATCCATCTTCAATAGCTGGATCAGGCATGATAAATTAGAGTTAAAACTCTAAAAAAAATGAGAGTTAAAAATGAGAGTTAAAAATCTCCAGGAGGTGGTTGGTGATCCTCCTGTTAACTCAGCTCTCTGGTTCTCCCAGTGGTAAACATCCTATAAGGTCTCTGCTGATAAGGTGCAGTCTGAACATCAGCTCCATTACAAAAACGTTTGAATTAACTTCATTTGAAAAATCCCAATCCACTGAACCGGACAGTTGAGTGGCAGTCTTTGATGTTAGTCACGTGAATAATTTGCATGGGATGTTGAAGACAAATTGTCACAGGTGTTTAGCATTTTACACCACCATGCACTGTACACTAAATACACAGAGCACCACAACCATGGATCACTATGCACATTCGGTGTCCACCTCACCCCAGTGCACGCCAAACTACCCATCACGCCCGTCTCCTCACTGTATGTGTCCACAAAAATGTGTTAAAGGGGGAGGGGTTTGCACGAACCAATCAGTGTGTTTCACAGACACTCCACCAGGGGTCCTGCCAAGCATGGATCGATGTGCATTCTGTCTAGAGTTTTTAATGTTTTTGTGTTTATCCATTCATTCATTTCTTCCTATCTTTGTCACCACTCCCGTCTTAATCTTTGGTGAAATCTTTTTCTCAATAAACAGGTGTTGTCACTTGTAATGCATCTCCACCTGCATGGGAAATTGTGTGTACTGTGTGTCCTGTTTCTGAAAGGGCCAGCACAGCACTGTCCAATAAGGGCTCCATCAGTCAGAATTAGCCCATGACTCAAAAATACCCAATTAGGTTTTTCAAATAGTTTCAAGAATTTCAAATCGTTTCAAGAATAATTGAAAAATGAATATTTTAGAATCTAAAAGATTACTACAGTAAGAGCCCAGTTTTGACCAGTGTCTGTCAGGCTAGATATTTGCCCAGATGCAATCTGGGTATGACCTGTAATTCCTATTTCCTGCGGTATGGCTCCGCCTCCTCATGACGACACCTGGTGGTGACAGGCCTGGCAGGTCAGGTGGTTTTCATTCTTGAGCTGATCTAAAACTACGACTAGGACTAGGACTAGGACTCATCACATTTAACTAATTGTACTGGTACTGTTGCTTGCCAGTCAGAGGATAAGGCTTAGAATGTGTGTAATAACAGGACTTTGTTCAAGGAAATGAAATGAAAGTCAGCTTAATTGTATCAATTCTTAATTGTTTCTGTAGGACGCTCAGGTTCAGGACTAACCATGACTAACCATGTAAAAGTAAAAAGAAAAAAAGAAAAATAATTCTATGTGTGTATATATTAAATTATATTTCTGTTTACCCCCGTGTGATACAATGTTTCTACCTTAACTGTGTTGCTATGCTAACGTTTGCTCTTATTTTTAATCTGCATTTTGCTACCGGCCTCGCTCTCTCTCTCTCTCTCTGGAATTTTGGGAACCTGTTGACCTTTGACCCCAATATAGGTCCTGCAGGTTAGCCTCCTTGGTTTGATATCCACCTAAATGTCTTTCTGGTCTTCAAAACATACTTTGGGATGTGCGGCTGAGGGGATGGGGAATAATAACCTGATGTTCTGACCTGTTCTCTGGGAATATCACTCACTTGAATATGATCACATACGGCAACACATCAATATCAAACACAAACATGTAGATTTGCACTCACAAACCTTAAAGTGATATTTGTGTGATTCCTATAGGTTGTTTTGATATTTGGTTGCTGTGTTGTTTTATGGAATTTGTTTTGGAATGAGGTCGATAAGACAAACATTGGTATTTAACAGAGAACAGAAGAGCAAACATCTAACTTGTCTTAATGCATGGACAGGTCCTCCAGGTCCAGAAGGTCCTCGTGGCCTTCCGGGAAGTGGAGGTCAGAAGGGTGACAAAGGTTTCCCCGGAGCACCTGGGTTGCCTGGCTCACCAGGACAGAAAGGAGAGTTTGGCCCTCCAGGACCCAGGGTGAGCCCTATGTACTCTGATCTGTCCATACGCCAGGGATAGGCGCTCTGTAAAAACCTTACCAAGTCATTCATATTTTGTCATTGGTGTTCTGATGAAGGTGGTACACTAATTGGTGTCTTTTCGTGACACTAAGAGTGATGTAAGTGATGGTTGTGATCTCTTTCTGCGAAGGGCCCTCCTGGCTTCTCAGGAAGTCCCGGCCTTAAAGGAGACATGGGTTTCCCAGGCTCACCTGGAAGCCCAGGTAAGAACAATATGAATGCCAAACCACCACACTGGTCCCATCCAGACAGAGGGCATTGTGTTTTGGTTTGGTCATGTTGAGTCACATATTATGGCTGCACCTTACAGGTTGGAAAGGCGAGGCAGGTGGCCCGGGCGGTCCTGGAGCCCCTGGTGACTGTGGTGATCCTGGTCCTCCAGGTGAGTGCAGGTCCTTTCAGTTCCTCCATCTTCACTTCCTCCTGACCGAAATGGCTCCTTTAAGGTTCTCCTCCTGGTTTCTTTGGCAGGACCTCCTGGTGACCCAGGTGTCCCTCTGAGTCCAATTGTGGTAAAGGGTGACCCAGGTCCACCTGGTCCCCCTGGCATCCAAGGTCCCAAAGGGCCAAAAGGACATCCAGGATTGCAGGGTCTGCCTGGTAAGTCTTCCTATGTGAGGCTGGTATATCCTCCTGTGTGTCTTCCTATGTGAGGCTGGTATATCCTCCTCTGTGTCTTCCTATGTGAGGCTGGTATATCCTCCTGTGTGTCTTCCTATGTGAGGCTGGTATATCCTCCTGTGTGTCTTCCTATGTGAGGCTGGTATATCCTCCTGTGTGTCTTCCTATGTGAGGCTGGTATATCCTCCTGTGTGTCTTCCTATGTGAGGCTGGTATATCCTCCTGTGTGTCTTCCTATGTGAGGCTGGTATATCCTCCTGTGTGTCTTCCTATGTGAGGCTGGTATATCCTCCTGTGTGTCTTCCTATGTGAGGCTGGTATATCCTCCTGTGTGTCTTCCTATGTGAGGCTGGTATATCCTCCTGTGTGTCTTCCTATGTGTGGTTGGTATATCCTCCTGTGTGTCTTCCTATGTGAGGCTGGTATATCCTCCTGTGTGTCTTCCTATGTGTGGCTGGTATATCCTCCTGTGTGTCTTCCTATGTGTGGCTGGTATATCCTCCTGTGTGTCTTCCTATGTGTGGCTGGTATATCCTCCTGTGTGTCTTCCTATGTGTGGCTGGTATATCCTCCTGTGTGTCTTCCTATGTGTGGCTGGTATATCCTCCTGTGTGTCTTCCTATGTGAGGCTGGTATATCCTCCTGTGTGTCTTCCTATGTGAGGCTGGTATATCCTCCTGTGTGTCTTCCTATGTGAGGCTGGTATATCCTCCTGTGTGTCTTCCTATGTGAGGCTGGTATATCCTCCTGTGTGTCTTCCTATGTGTGGCTGGTATATCCTCCTGTGTGTCTTCCTATGTGTATTCGTGTGTGTGAAATATTCCTGGGCATGAAATATGTGTGCTGGAGACTACAACATAAACACTGCTAGTGTGACTAATGTCACATCTGTTTGTAGGTCCGCCTGGTCATCCTGGTGATCCAGGTACTGACGGACCTCCAGGATTCATGGGCCCTCCGGGAAGGAAAGGGAACCCGGGACCAGTTGGACGGCCAGGTAAGATCAAGATCTTATTCAAAGCTGCTATGCTTACGTTATCACTGTTACAGCCCAGAACAAATCGTGCATGTCAAGTCCAGAAATACGTTTAAAAACCACTTCCGTCAGACACCTCATTCTGCACCTGTTCTCAGGTGACCGGGGTAATCCCGGCCTTCCTGGAGCAGACGGGCCCCGAGGGTTTCCTGGTCCTCCGGGCACAGCAGTGGCTGCACATGGCTTCTTGATCACACGTCACAGCCAGACCACAGATGTGCCTTCCTGCCCCAACAACACCACGGCCATCCACGATGGCTACTCACTGCTCTATGTGCAGGGCAATGAGAGGGCTCACGGCCAGGACTTAGGTGAGTTCCTGTCACACATACATCGTACATGTTGATACACATCCAAACACTTTACCTTTGCAGTTTTTCAGTGATATACTACTGTTTGCACATTAGTGAAGTTTGAATGCAGAAAACTGACCTGTTATTATGTTCTTCTCTCTCTCTCTCTCTCTCTCTCTCTCTCTCTCTCTCTCTCTCTCTCTCTCTCTCAGGTACTGCTGGGAGTTGTCTGCGTCGTTTTAGCACCATGCCGTTCATGTTCTGCAACATTAACAACGTGTGTAACTTTGCCTCACGTAACGACTATTCCTATTGGCTGTCCACGATGGAGCCCATGCCTATGAGCATGGAGCCAATCAAGGGAGAGAGCATTAAGCCCTTCATTAGCAGGTAAGTGTGCCAGCTCGGCCTCCGTAGACAGCTTCACTTCAGGCCACTCCTGTAGCGCACGAGTGTGTCTCTCTTGTGGAAATCATTGTGCGAGTGTACGTGCATGTGTGCAGATGCACTGTATGCGAGGCCCCGGCGATGGTGATCGCGGTGCACAGCCAGACCATCCAGCTGCCACAGTGTCCGGTCGGCTGGGAGCCGCTGTGGATCGGCTTCTCCTTTATGATGGTACGCTCCCCCTCCACGCCCCAGAACCAACCGGGTGGAGAAGCAGCAATTCCCAAAGCCTGCACGAAGCACTCAGTAATCACTCTTTTCTGACTCCATCCCCAGCACACTAGTGCGGGTGCGGAGGGCTCGGGTCAGGCGCTGGCCTCTCCCGGGTCCTGTCTGGAGGAGTTCCGCTCCGCCCCCTTCATCGAATGCCACGGCCACGGGACCTGCAACTACTACAGCAACTCCTACAGCTTCTGGCTGGCCACCATCGACATGAACATGATGTTCAGGTAATTGGCCTCGATGTGCAGGACAGATGCTGTGCTAAGTGTTCAACAGATTCTGGAGGCGTGGCCGGAGATTATTGGCGAGATAGACACAGGGAAACCTGCTTGTAAACTGTAAAGTAGAACAGTTTTTCTACTGGTATTGGTAGGTATTGTACCTCATATTTAAGTTACAGAAGAAATGTTTAGGTGTTGTTTTTTGCCACTGCACATATTACAAAAAGGTTATTTTTTCTGTTAGACGTATTTAAGTAAGGTGAGTTTCCCAAAAGCATTGTGCCTTTAAATAGTAACAAAGATGATTTTAGTACCACAGTGCTGTTGGGAAAGAGCACTCTGACTCCACCACTCTGCTCCTGAACAGGAAACCACAGTCAGAAACGATAAAAGGAGGAGACCTGCAGACACGCGTCAGCCGCTGTGTCGTGTGCATGAAGGACACGTAACGTCGTGACAAAGACACCGACACTAGCATGGCCATTTGTCAGTGGGTGAGCCATCACCGTAGTGACTGCGAAGTTACGACAAAGAAAGGAGGAGTTCCAATGGTGCATCATCTTAACTTTCAACTCTGGTGCTACTGTGTAACACAGCAAAAATGAACTGAGAAAATTATGTTGTTTTTTTTTTTAAATAAGTACCTCAGAAAACCTTCAAAAAGAAAAAAATCAAGAAAGGTGCCATGATGGATGAGTAACAAAGTGCATTGTTTGTTGTTTTGTTTTTTCACTCCTTCATAAGAGATTTTTTCCAGTAAAAGAAATTCTTATCCTCACAGCATTATGATATTTGATATGCAAATAATGCATTTTCTGACAGATTTTTTTTTTCCACTTTCTTTACATTTTTATTGAGGAATGGAAGTGTCTTCATTTTACCAAATCGGCACTTTGAACATCAAAGAGAAGAATGCACTGAACAGCTACATTAGTGAGACTGCATTGTTTTTTGTTTTTTTGTATGTCACTTTTTTTCTCCCTCTCCTTGGTGGTACTAACACTGTTGTATCCAAAAACCTTTTACTATATCCCTTTAATCTTTTTGTAAGTAATATAATGTGTATATTGTGTAAAACATCTTTTTAGTGTAAAAGTGGTACTTTATAGTGAATTTCTAGGTTATATGTATTGTGGTCCTTCACTCACACCATCACACATTCACAAGCATAAATATTTGTACAAAGTAAAAAAAAAAAAAAATGAAACAGTATTTTTTTACATGAGTATAAATATATATATTAAAATATATATATTATTACACACACACGCATATTTTTATATATATATATATATATATATATATATATATATATATATATATATATATATATATGGGTTTTTCCATGCAGTAAGGTTTCTTCATCAGGTATCTTTACAGACTACTGACTTTAAATGGACACAACCTTTCAGAAACTCCCCCTAACCCATTTCTCAAATAGCACATTAATTCAGTTATATGATCCTGTGAACATTTTTATTTCAATTCAGTGCCTTTCTGTGGCTTGTGAATCTCCATATTATTCCATATTCATATTTAATTTGACTGTACATATAAATCTGCATAATATTAGTAAAGTGAGTTAGTTTATCTCCGCTGTGTCTTGTGTGTCCACATACAGTGGAGTTAATACAAACGAGCATTTATGGTGCCGCTGGTATCACATCTCAAACAGTTTTTGCAAGTGGTGTGAAATAATATTTCAAATTCTATTTGGTTATAAACTTTATGAACTTTATGAGACTGAAATAAAGAAATCTTATGTCCACGTATGTTTTCCTGAAACATTTCGGTTCTTTTTTTTACAAAACAATTGCAGTATCCAGTCAACATGGTTACTAAAGTTTTTGTATATTATAACCTGCCAAGTAATCTTACACTCGTACCTGCTGCTAATAGAAATGCACTTGCTTTAAAGAGCCACTAGAGGGGGTTACACTGGGTGATTGTACGAAAAGGTTCTTTTTTTCACCTCCAAACAACTACTCAATCTTAACCTTTAACTTTGACCGTCACTTTTTATGTCTTATCTAAAGGAGTTCGTGTGGAACCGAGCACCAACTAGCCTGGTGATCGATGTTATACCTGCAGGTGCTATTGTAATTCAGACTGCACAGAAAAACTCTAAGGGCTTGATGTTGACTCGCACTTGGGTGGGTAAAGCGTTGGAAGGAGAGTCCAATGTGTTGTTCAGTCTTATGGGAGGAACAGGATCCTGTCTGTTATCTGTACCAACCGACATAAAGACCAAGAATATACCTAAATAAAAAAGAAGAGACGTCGGGTGTTAATCTTTCTACTGCCCCTCATTCTCTCCCATTGCAGCGAGTGACCAGGTTCAGCTGAATATCTCATTAAGCCCAATGTTGGTAGTGTGTGGAAGGGAGACATTAACCCTGTGGTGACTGGCACCGACGAACCGGATAAATGTCAAATATCTCAATATCAAGTGAGTGTCAAATATCTCACTTGTTTTGAGCGTAGAATGAACTAAAACGGTTTTGTCTGTGATATGGGATGACGACACTTTCTAGTTGAAATAGCTCATTTTTCACCTTCAGAAAAAAACACGACAACTACGTACCTCAGATAAAGAAACAAAAACAAACGCAGCTGTGTTGCTTTTACAGCGGGTCCCCATACCGCACCGCACAAAAGCCGACAAAGGACCCGCAATCAAGCGGCTTTAATTCCAAATGTGCGCTCGGTTGAGAACTGAAGCTCCTCGCTGCACTGGCAGCGCCTGTCGAGGCGGGCCAGGCGAGATCTTGGTTGCCGTGCAGGACTATTCTCAGGCTGAGATCGCATCTCCCCGCTGGAGTGACACGGACAGCTGCGGTGCTCGCTGAGCAGGTGCAGAGCAGGTACACTGTGAAATAGGCCAGGAGGGCAATGAAACCTCTAGGAGATACGTACATACATATATGAGGGTGTGGATTCAAACAGTGCATGCGTGTATATAGTCTGATAGGCAAATATATGTTAAATTGAAACATTTTAACAAACTTAATAGTCTTTAAAACTGTGTGATGAACATTTTAATCAGGAAATAAAGCCAAATTCTAAAATATTATCCAGACTAGTAATTAGCTGCTAGTGGATATTGTGAGTCTTTGCATACATTTTGAGTCTCTACATTTGGAGATGTTTAAGTCAAAATGAGCAATATTGTTGTTTACAGTGTGATCAGGACACCAATTTTAATGTCACATATACTGAATTTTAGCAAGGAAGAACATACTCTTCTCTGAAAATGGCATAAATCCCACAGTTAAAGTATTATCTGTAAATGCCTTTGAATCTAGTGGTTAGACGACCTTCAACATTCAATAAGGACGTTTCCACCTTGCCAGTGTCACCTGCCACTAATTCGCCAGCATTCGTCATAGTTCATATACGATGTCTGTTAACCCAGAAGTAATGCGTCTCAAAGGCCGACTGCTCCAGAAGCATCTAGCGCTGAGCTTACAGTAGGTCACACACTGCATCAGAGCCCTCAGGACCTGTGGGAGCTACTGCTGACGGAGGGGTTTATGGGTATACCTTAGCTCAGGGTCAGGTTTGTTTTGGGGTCAGGCATAATGTGGGTGCAATTGGTTTTAGGGCATCAACCATTTTGGCTGACAGCTGTGTTTCCAGGAAGCAGAGGGTGGGGGTTGAGGGGTACGCTAACACATTCATTCATAACCTTTTCCTTAATGAGTTGTTAAGAGAGAGCTCCATGCGGGCAAACATCCATTCAGCCTGTTTTGAAACTCAAGTCCACCACAGCAAATACTACATCCCTGGAGGCAAGCGCAGCTAATTACTCTGTGGCCACATTAGAAATTAAAGACAGCGATCACATGCTACCACTGATCCTATAGCCTTAAACAGCCCATGCGTTCCCACACACACACACACATATATATACACACACACACACAAACACACTTTTCTCTTCCCTAAAGTGGATGACCAGCTGGTCAAATGCTGAGCTCCTAATGAAGCAGGAATATCACTCAGCAAGCAGGGGTTCACCCCATTTGCTATCTAGTGACACAGACCAGGGTGCCTTCCGAAGTAATCCAATAAGGAGTTGGCCTTTTGTAGTTTTCTTCAGGTTGATGGCCAAAGCGTCATGCTGACATAACTTAAACGAGGCTGTAATTACAGTAGCCTGCTCGCCAAAACGGACCTTACCACTAAATTTAGTTTCACTAGTCAATAGGGACCAGTGTTCAGAAGTGGCCACTATTTCCACTGCCACTCGCCACTAATATTCATCATAAACATTTGTCGTAGTTCATATCTGGTGTATGTTAAATCAATTACAACACACGTTGAAGATAAGCAACTCCAGAAGCACCCACCTGAGGTTACAGCACAGCAGTGTTTAACATTTTAGATGATACAAGGAAGTGGTAGTTTCAAACTACAGAGATCTTTTCTGAGAAGCAGCAGGACTAGGACCTTGCCTGGGAATAGCGGCAACAGCTCTGCCTCAGTAATCCCATCAGCTCATTAATAAGTTGCCTAACAATTTTTTGCAGTAGTTGGATCCACTAACAAAGATAATGACTGTTCTGGTCAGGCAGTTCAGCAGTAGTTTGATCCACTAATGGAGATAATGACCGTTCTGGTCAGGCAGTTCAGCAGTAGTTTGATCCACTAATGGAGATAATGACCGTTCTGGTCAGGCAGTTCAGCAGTAGTTTGATCCATTAATGGAGATTATGACCGTTCTGGTCAGGCAGTTCAGCAGTAGTTTGATCCATTAATGGAGATAATGACCGTTCTGGTCAGGCAGTTCAGCAGTAGTTTGATCCACTAATGGAGATAATGACCGTTCTGGTCAGGCAGTTCAGCAGTAGTTTGATCCACTAATGGAGATAATGCTGCCCTGGTGAGGCATCCTGCTTCATGCCCACTGGAGCAGGATTCTTGGAAAGGCCCCTGGCCTCCAAAGTTCACCTGCAAGTCATTTACCAGCATACACACACACACACACACACATATATATATGACCACGTGTGTGTGTGCAGTTTTCTTCCCTGAATAATACATAATGCATCTTTCTTTTCTGGCCACTGCAGACTGGTAACTCACCCACTGTGTTACTGAACAACCTGAAATGTCTCTAAACAGCAAATCAAAGAAAGACAGATACATCTGATTGGTTGGTCTTGTCATGGACTTCAGTCTATTGCGCAGGTTATTTCTATCCTAAACTGAACCTTGGCCAGACTTTCAATAAGGGATTCCAATAGGTGGCGCCAAACTGACTAAGTCAGTTTGACTGAAAATTTGATAATCTGGGCTTTTTCCTGTCATGGCTGTGAATTATATAATCTCCCTATACTACTTGTATTCTAACTGTAAATCTCATATTCATCACTGGGTAGTGATTATGTTAGTAAATTGACTTTAACGTCTGCTGTGATGACGTTGACCAAAGTATCAAAGTTTATCTATAAAAAATAAATTAGTGATGGAATCAAAGATGGCCTTTCCAAAGTCTGTTCAATTATCTGAGATTATGGCATAAATGGCATAAATATCAACAACCTGAGAACAACCAAGCCAAAATCTTAGATGGTAGCCTTGACCAATGAGCTTACCAACAAGGCAGAAGTGATCAACTAACAAAGCTGATGACAAAAGGAAAAGAGGACATGTCCATTCTGACCAAGAGAATCAGTAGTGCCGCATTCTCATTGATGTGGAATACTGTAGACAATTGGTCTGCATTTGCTTTACTAGACAAACATCAGAGTGAGTCCAGAGTCCAGAGGGAGTAGAAGCTCGGCTTCTGCGACTTGCTTTAGTTTCTCTCACTCCAAACACACACACACACACACACACACACACACGCACACATCAAGAGCCCAAAAAGAACCCAGCAGAGCAGACCGTTACATTAGCACATTTTTTTATTGCAATAGCTCTATTGAAAGCAAAAAAGTCTGATAAATATAAACACTATGCAACGCTCAAAACTGCATCTGCCATCACTCTCATTTTCCCCCCAGAGGAAAAAGAGACGGGAAAAAAAAATCAACATGAATAAAGCAACAGTATGTACAACAGACACCGTATTAAGCAGCTAAGAGCTCTGTCCCCTTGTCCTGCCCTTTCACAACCTAGGACAGCAAAGAAAGAACATCCAGAGCTGAACTGAATTCAGTCAATAACCATCAACAATCACCCCCTCCCCCCTTTGTTGTTACTGAAACTATTGCAAAGAACATGACTTGGAAAATTGCCTAATAAAACAATTCCATACAATTCCAGAACGATCAACTCTTTAAACTACGTTCCAAATAAAGAAAAGCTCAACTGAACTTGCATATTAAGGCTGCATATGTGTGCATTTGTATAGTGTAGATCTTTGTTCATCTTAAATATTGATTTTAATTCCTCAAAATATGGTAAGTCAAGTTTAAAAGCAAAATAGTCACTTATTATAGCAAAAGCAATACAAATAGAGTGATTTGGGGAAAACCCTTCAGCAGAATTGGATAAAATTTTTGAATGTTCCTAAATTTGTATGATGTGTCAAAATAGAGGTTCTTCTTAGTGATGAACCTTTGTATAATACTGTATTACTCCATCTCTGCCACGTTCATGTTGCATCATGATTTTGATCACTGCACCTTTTTTTTACCTTACAAAATTGAAGCACTAAACACCATCTTAAATATGGCCGTTCAGACATTACTGTCAGAGATAAACTAAAGTTGGACACTTCAATCTGTGCTCTTTTAAGACAAGCATTTGATACATATACAGATGGCAGAGATAGAGGGTGGAGTCAAAGATGGAGAGGGTGGAGGCAGAGATGGAGCTCCCTTAGCCAGAAGGGACTATACCTCCAGCTTCCAGGGGTTACTTTCACATTTAGGAACTTTCAGTACCAACAATCATACAACAACGAAACATGAAAATAAATCTATATTTTTCATATTTTTATTCTCACTGCAAGCATTATGTCAAATGTTTCACATTTGGTTCAGTTATATCATATACTGAAATGAGGAAAGGGGTGGTACCTAGCAAACCAAATCAAGTCAATCATGAGCCGTAGTTAAATGTACCGTGCATGTTTTTTTTAATCACTATCTTCCTCTCTTTGTATTATTCACTTGTTTAAAAAAAACAAAAAACAGATCACGATGAATCACGACAGTAAGGCAAAGATTCGGCTTTAGTCCTGTTTTACAACTTCGTACAAGGAGTACCCATTCAAAGCATGGCACACTGAAACACTAAAAGGGGAAAAATATCAAAACTCCAAACTCCTCCAGCTGAGAGAGAAGAAAAAGAAACCTTCCGAGTTCTCTCCCCGTTCAGACGTTTTTGCGCTGAACACATTTCACGTCGTTCTAGGTGGGTTCGTCTATGGCGGGTCTGCTTTCAGAAGCTGGGAGAGTTGAGACCCGCAGGCTTGTTCAGTACGGAACATTTTTAAATGATGCTGTCTATTCTGAGTTAATAGCAGAATTGGTGCACATGAGGCCGTAAATCGTACTACTGCTGCTCCTGTACCGTTGGGAAGCCTTCGATGGGCTCGTTTCATTCGTGTCAATTATGGTAATGCTCTCCATGACCCTACGCTGGTTCTGTTAGCGTCGAGAGATGGTAGCAGATCTCATCTGGCATTTTGTTTAGTCCCAGAATAGATGCTTCCTCTTTTCTTCCACCCCCCCCCACCGTTCGTGCCACATGTTGGCCGAGGGGGAGAGGAGGCAGGGTGCTCCCTACCAAGGAAGGGGACGTTTGGAGCATGTCACGCGCAAAGAATGTGCAGGCCTGGTGCACCTGGGGCCCAGCAGAGGGTTGACGCAACTCCAGTGCGTCACGGCCCGCGCAAGCACAGTGGGACAGCACTGATGGCATAAATGGAGAATTCATCAGCTGGCAGAACACATAAGCGGTGAGTGCAACAGTGGCAGAATGTAAAACCTTTGACCCAAGAGGGTGGAGGGCAAAAGCAGGAAAAAAAAAAAAAAAGTTTTTTTTTTAATCTCACAGGTAAGAAAACAATATCTGTGAATGCACCTGAAATCTATGCAAGATGCAAAAGCATTAGTCAGTTTTGCTTGTTATCCTTTGTAAACAGCATGTTTCTACCTCTGGAAAGACTAGAACACTGTCTAGAGCATTGGGCTCGTCTCGGTGAGCAAACCTCCCTTTTTATGTAGTAACCGAAAATAAATCCAAAACCAAATTCACCAAAATAACAAAGCATCATAAACTCGTACAACACAGAGCCAGAAGATAATGCCAGACGTGAAGGTTCCTGGTGTCTTTTCTGCAGGCTGCATGATGGGGCTTTGGTGCCTGGGTGCTATGACGGATCCACTATAGTGCAGCCAACTAGCTCATCTTCAGTCTAGATTAACAGAAGACAAACAAAGAACAGAGGGGGGAAAAGCAATAATTAGCCAAGGAAAATGACGTAGAGATAACATCAGAACATGACATTCTTGACATGACATTCATACACCTTGAAGACTTGGAGAGAGATAATTTCACCCAAATATACCACTTTGTTCCAAGCTAACACAGCCTGCCCAGTCACTCCGGTTATTTCACTTCCATAGATGCTTGTGGCAGGGGAGGAACGTGGATGGCATGTGTGAACAATGCTCCACCACGTTGGGCCCATGGGTTCCTCCTGGATAGGCCGAACCAGCTCGCCACCACAGAAGAGGCTCGAATGGAGCGACCCACTCGCGGTCACGCATCCAACACCTTGCACTCGAGATAACGCCAGCCCAGTCGCGCCCGCTCTCAAACCTGTGCCCAAACAGAGAAGTGAATGCTCTAACCCCCCATGTCACCAGTCACATGCTGGTGCATGCTTCCAGCACGTCAACGCGTAATCCCTTCCAACATGTCAAGTACACCACTGTGTAATGCCACAGTAGCCTGGCACCGTCACCGGAACAAAGCTGGCACCGTCGCCATGCCGCCCGCAGGCCCTGCTATTTTAGGGCCTGCCCCACCATCCCGAGGTGCTGGGGTTGCCCCTGACCCTATTGGCTGTTGCCAGCGTCCCTGGGCACACCGCGCACCCCTTCCGTTACAACCTGGTATGACGGAAAGAGCTGAACACTCGTCATATGTAGTTCTTTCCATCGTCGTGCGTTGAGTAACGGGAGCCTCTCTTGGCAGCCATGACCACGTGCTCTAGATGGGAACTGAAGGACCATGTGACAATACCAAGACCCTTGCCAAACGAGGGGGAAATGGCCAAAGAAGGAAAAGTGAACAGGGCGTCAGTACTGAATCTGGAATGTGGTTCACGTCCAGCACTACATTGTCTTGTGATTTACTACTACAGAACAGATGTCAGGCACTAATTAAACGCAAAGTCATTATATATGATCCATCACACGACAGCTGAGGGAAAGGTTTTTTTAATCACAGGTCTAAGGACTAGGTTAGAAGTCATAGAAATGGCACCATTAATGTCTATTTACAAACAGCAGAATGGGCACCTAGAAGACATTCAAGTGGCTGAGTGACCACGCGCCGCTTCTCGTATGAACAGTGACTACTCCCTCCTATCCATGGCTTCCTCTCTAATACTACACCGGGGTAAAGGAAACGGCCTCCACATACCTGGAGGGACCAAGCGCTAAATAGGCCAGGGGAGCCACACCTGCTGCTGGTCAGCTGCTGCAGCTCGACACGGCTCCGTTTACACGCTGAACCCTCCCAAGTGCTAACGGCACAGTCTGTTGGGCTCCTTCGTTAGTGGATCTTACACCTCCATGGGCCTTCAATGTGTTTCCCATATCCAAATAAAGCCTAATGTCTCAGTTCTTATAAGAGAAAGACAGGTGGAAATATGACAAAAGCTTGTTATTTGATATAAATTAAATATAAATCAACAAAGGTGGCATTAATACTTCCAGCAGGCTTGCGTTTCACCAGTTTGGCCTGCTTCTGATTACCTGGAGCTGGTGGGCGTGGTGTGACAGGGTGGGCGTCTGGGCGGAGTCTGGCCTCAGGGAGGCTTCAGTAGGAGCTTTGGAGTAGGTTCAAGCTGACGGTGTGTTGTACACTCACTCTAAACTTTCCTCACACTCCTGAAATGACCCGTCTTTCTACACAAGCTACAACATGACAACTCACTACAGACCCTAACTGCGCACACATATATACACTTGTGAACGCAGGTACACACGTACACACACAAGGCGAATAGCTTCAACACCCCAATGGGAAACTAAGACAGACTAAGAGCCAGAGGTTACATGGCTACACACACACACACACAATCATAGACTACTTACATACACTTCACACACCTACTTAACACAGTAAGAATTTCTCATAGTGCCATCACTTCAAGTAACAAAGTACATGTGCAGTTACTTCACACCACCATCACCGCATCACCTGCCACAGAGACAGTGTAATACCTGCAAACCACTTTTGAAACACACAAGTGTGATGATGCTATAAAAATCTTAGTGTTGCCAAACTGACATAGCACTAAAAAAAAAAAGTGTGATCCTCAGATGTTACTGGACCACAAGTTATTGGACCACAATATTTTAATGTATAATTTTCAGCAAACCTTGAATAATCGAAGGTCAATTTAGAACTTTGGTGAACGCTTATGCACACACAAACCTGTGAACCACTTGCAAGCACAGCACACAGAGTTCTAGATCCATTTGTACTCGTCACCCATCACATTTCATTTGGGGCCACAGGGTTTTAAAAAGCCCATGCAAAACACTTCCTGTGAACAGTGTTTTTCTTTTTTTTTTTTACACACACACACACACACACACACACACACAGAGTGGTCTGCGTGGCTACTGTTTACATGTGCAGTTGATGCGTAACCCCTTGTTCGACAGATCAGTGAACAAAAGTGTGAAGAGCACATTAATGCTGCCATGTTATGAGCAGTACCTCCAACACCATGCTACATCTGCCATTAATCACTGCATTCAGAAAACATGGGGTCAAGGTCTCTTTAGGGAGGGGGTGGGTGGGTGTGGGCGTGTGTGTGTGTACAGAGGGTGGGTATCAAACTCCTGTAACCTCAACATGCAAGACTGACTCATGTCAGTTTCAAAATTGGACATGCAATGACAAATTGCAATCTACGCCCAGAAATGACCTACAACCGCCATTATTTTCCTGCTGTACCGTAAGATTGATTTAACAAGGAGACGTTGGGAGTCCGTAAACCATCGACGTGCTGAGGACGTCTGTGACTTCAGCAGTGGCGAAAGTCGTCCCACGCTCGGCGTGTATTGGTCAGTCAGTGGGTCAGTCATCTGGCCGCTCACCTAAAGACTGGCTGCACGGAGGGACGTCTTGGTGGAAGTGCAATAAGAGACGTGTCCGTCACATGAGACAGTTGTGGTTTTCTTCTGCCATTCTGAAAGTGCTGACAGGATTATTTGGGTCTCATGTTCTATGTCATGCCCTTTATAACACTTAGAAACACGCAAGTGAGGAACCCCACAGAGTAAATGAGTGTCCAAATGTGAGTAAGGAGATAGATGTGCATGTGTGCGTGTGAGTGTGCTCAGAGGGAAGTTGTTGTCAGAGTAAGAAACATTGTATGAGTCAGTGTTTGCAGACAGTATTTAACACAGGAAAATGAATCTTATTAACAACTGTACGCATTTCCTGTAACTAGACCAGTACTGTCCATGCACATGCCATAGTGTGAATTATTGCTGCTCTAAAAATAAAGCAGTAAATATAGATATTGTATAGGACATATAGAAAGTCCACACTGCTTGCCAGTCTTCTGCAAGTTTCTCAAAGGAAGAGCTTTGCTCTATGCACTAAAGCACCAATCAGGAACTCCCAAAGCAGGCCCGTGTTCCTTGGTTGGAGCAAACCTGGCAAACTCAGTTCAGTGCAATGAATCAAATTTGTCAAATGACAAACGAATGTAACATTGCTCATCCAACACATAATACCTGAATTAACGGCCTAGCAAGAATATCGCGGTGACCACCCGATTACTCAGATCAACAGCGCGGCAGATTAGGCCTCTGCCTGCCCTGGCCTCTCCACTGAACACACCCTCGTGCCCTTTCTGTACCCCCAATGTGCTCCCGTGCTTTTGGTGGGTTTGTTTGGTGCCGATGGGATAAAAAAAAAAAAAGAAAAAAGAAAGAAAGCGCTCCAGCTACAACTGTCTTGGGTAAACCACCAGGACTAAAAATAACCGGTTTCTATTCTCCTGCATCTCGACACAAGCTTCCACCTCGGTGAGAATGGGCTGTCCTGTTCTCTGCCACCTCGCCCGTTCACCTCGGGCCGTTGGGGAGGCGGCGGGCCAAGCAGTCAGAAGTGCCGTGTGGCAACGGAGGTGCATTCCTGAGGAGCTGTGCACTCACCAATTTACATTCCAACACTAAAGACAGCGCACATACCCCAAACCCAGACGGGGCCATCACGCCCGGCAGGCCCCCCAAACGGTGCAGCGGGGCACACACACAGCGAGTCACGCGCCGAAAAGCGAAAAATACACGCGAGCGTTTCGGTGTGAGCAGGGGAACACGAATCCCGTGCCAAGACGTGCCGTTAGCGAGCGCGGTGGCGAAGACCCCCCCCGGCTGCGTCAGGGCCCGTCCAGGTGTGAGCACAGCATGACAGGAGGCATAAGTGTGACATTTCCCAGCACTGATGCGTTTCCTGTAGCATGTAGCGTGTGCCGCAACACACTGGGCCAATGAAACAACATCAAAGCGAAGAGAATGCGAGTCAGCACATGCACGCGGTACTAAAACACACAGACACGACCTGGGGGGGGGAGAGGGAGAGAGAGGGGAATGAAGAGAGAGAGAGAGAAGGTAAGAGTTCAAGGTTTATGTGCTTATTGATGTTTCTTGACTATTGCCCTTAAAAAAGGAGCAGCTCTTACACCACAACACCCCTCCCCACACACACACCCACACATTCTTTCCCAGTCCCACACACCCTTCCACTACCTCACTCACACACAGGTGCTGCCTCTCCCTTTCTCTCCCTCAGTCCCTCACTCTCTTGTCTCTGTCTCAACTCTATGATAAACAAATGAGTCAGGCAGGGCCTGCTGAGAACACTGACTCACTCTCCGCTCATTCTCCTGCGCGCTCACACACACACACACACACACACACACACACACACACACACACACACACACACACACACACGTTTTGCCAAGAGCACAACAGGCCCAGGAAGCACCAAGCATGAAAGGATACAGAAGAATATTCAGAGAATGAAAAAGAAGGACAGCTAACACTACACCGTGGCTCCCTAGCGCTTGTACTCAGAGTACGTTAGAAATAGTTGCAAATTTGTTCAGTCATTCAAGAACCCAGGCATCAACATCTCAGGGCTACGGAGCTGCTACTGAAACAGGACTCTGGAATTAGTCTGAATCTGCTGTGTCATCTCTAGTGAATGGAAAGAGGTCGTCATAACCAACACAAACAAACACCGTTTCCAGACAACATCACAAACTACAATGACACAAAGGGTCTTTGACCCCTTCCACTCAATATTTAACTTAATATACCTTCAAAGTACATTTTAACCATTTACTTCACTTTCCCCCAGTACAGTTAAACTCAGCAGACTTACAAGAAATGCAGTAGTAGTAATAAAAGACACGCGCGCACACACACACACACACACACACACACACACACACACACACACACACACACACACACACACACACAAGCACAGGTTATGAGTAGGTGATGTGACTAAAGTTCTCACCACAACCTAAACCTACTGGATGCATTATCACGAGCATCAGAGACATTCATAGTCCAGTCGGGACGCGAGTGTGAAACCCTTGTAGAAGTATGAAATATTACAACATTAACCAAAGCATAAGATCGGTGGACCTGCGCTGATGTCCACAAACATGCAGCTAATGTGCACAGGTTGACAGCTCACTAGCACCTGATAAACACTGTCTAATGGTATTTGTGTGGTCATGGAGAGGTGAGGCACCAAGTGTTCTTCACTTACACACTTTTACCTTTAGAAGCTGCGGAGATGCCTTCAGATTTGATGAAGTCTATGCTAGCATAAGCCCCATTCTCAGGGAGGGGCAGACCGGAGGAAGGGGAAGGGGGTGCGTCGTGGGTGTCCCCAGGCTGTGGGTCCTCTTTCAGGTCCAGTGCGATGTAGTTGAAGCCGTTCTGAAGTTCCACCGTCCTTCCGGGCCTCTGGGAGTAGGCACCTGCTTCGGCTACGTCTGACGAGAAGCTCTCCGCCTCCCCTGCGTCCACCACGCCGTCCACGCACATCCACGTGCCGTCAAAGGACGGAGAGCCCCGCCACTTACCGCCCACCGCTTGGAGGGTGTTGCCGGACGCGGGGGCGGCCGCGTTAGCCGCGTCTCCACCCGTCACCGGCGCCAGCGTGACGAAGGTCTCCGAGCTGTGTCTCCGCCTGCCCTGGGGGTCGGCGCGGATCACCTTTGGCTCAGCAGGGGCGCCGGAGCTCGGGTAGCACCGCTCCAGGACGCACAGCTGCTGCAGCATGGCCGCGGGGTTCTGGGGGTCCGGCCGTCGACCGGAGCTCATCTCCGCGTAGTCATCGGCTCGAGCCACAGCGACCCCGTCGTGACGGGAGGAGGCCGAGGGCCGGATGTACGCGGGAGGGTTCCAAGGGGCCACCAGAGAGGGCCGTGGAGACTGACTTTTAGGGGGAAGGCCGTCCACCTCCACGCTCATGTACTCCTGAGCAAGGGGTGAGCGACGGCGCTCCCTGCAGGCACTTGGGGCGGAGATGGAATTCTCTACTGCCCCGAACTCGATGTTGATGTACTCTCCAGGGCTGGAGGGACGGACGTCTCCGTGAAAGCTGCGTCGGCTGAGAGGCAGGCGGTTGGGCCGGGCCGCCCGGTGGTCCGTCACGAGGTCGTCGCCGCGGCCGTTGTGCTGGGGTGCGAAGGCAAGCGGAGACGCGCCACCGTGGTCGGGCGCACGAGCAGGCTTGGCGGGCGAGCTCATGGGGACGTAATCGTCGTGCTCGGCCCGCTCCCTCGCTGGAGCTTTGTACGAGCGCGGAAGGGAGAAGCAGGAGCTACAAGTCTTGGGCGTCTCGGGAGTGGTCAGTGTGTAGTAAGTGTCGTTGGAGAGTTTGTGACCGCCTGCCGCGGGTTTACCCTTCGACATGTCCATGTATTCTCCGTTCTGAGGGTGCTCTCTCCGTTTGACGGCCCTGCTGCTAACATGAGGGCTGGCTGGTGCTGGGGAGTCCGTCCTGCTACCCCCACCTGGAAGCATCATCATATAGCCTTGGGAGTCCACGTGCTGAGAGGAGGTGGGTGAAGCGGTGCTCCGGATCAGGAGGGGAGCAGAGAGGGGGGCTCCTGGTTGCATAGGCATGTAGTCATCGGGCTGCGAGGGCACGATGCCGGCCATCATGGGCATGTATCCGTCGTCTTTGAAGGAGTCGGCAGCCCGCAGGGCGGGAGGTCGGTCCTGGCTGTGCTCGGAGCTGGAGCTGTAGTCGGAGCGGAGCGAGGAGGCGGCGGAGGCCGTCTGGCTACCGCTGCCCAGAGCGCTCCCCTCAACCGCTCCCTCGTCCAGCAAGAAATTGGTCTGAGTCATCTTCTGGTACACAGCTACTCCGCCCGCACTGCCACTCCCCACCTGCCTGGAGGAGGAGGAGGAGGAGGTCCGCCTCCTGAGCGACCCAGTCACCTCCTCCGCACCCTCGTCGCAAGCAGCCTCCCCGCTGCTATTGCCGAACATGTCTCGGTTCCAGCCCATGGCCATGTAGTCGCTGAAGCAGTGCTCCTCACGGATGGGCGGAGTGTTGCCCAGTGAGTCGGGCGTGTTGCTGCGCACCCTGAAGTAACGGAAGTCTCCGGGGCTGGAGCCGTACTCGTCCGAGGAGTTGAAGCCTCCGTCGCTGGGCGAGCCGCAGATCGAGGCACTGGACGGGCGGGTGATGGTGTCGGTGACGGAGCCGTGGCCGCTGCTGCTGGACACGCTGACCGGGCTGGTGGTGGACGGGAAGTGAGAGACGGGGAGCGAGGCGGAGCGCGCGTGGTACGTGGCGGCACCGGGCGGGGCCCGTACGTATCGGTTACCGACACCACCGCCGCTGTCCTGTCTCCCCAGGTTAGCGCGGGCCGCGTTCAGGTGGATCAGGCTGCCCGTGACTGAGCGGAAGGGGCGGTTCATGGTGCCCTCGCCCTCGCTGGAGGTGCGAAACCGATAGCCACTCGCCCCGCTGCTCTTACTACTGGGCGGGGTGCCCACCACAGACTCGGTCCGTGAGCGCCGTTGGAGGCCCGTCTGACTGGGTGGCAGGTTCCCCATGTGGCGCCGCGTGGTGATGAAAGGCATGGGGTTGGAACCCGACGACTGACTCTTGCTCCTTGGTCTGAATTCAGCGAAGGCTTTCAGCGCCTTCATGGTCTCTAAAATGGTCTCGTGCATGTTCTGAGCCACCACAGAGTCATCCACCTGCATCCATAACTCCCCAGGGCCAATAGAAGAAGAACGCCCAACCTCTATGAAGAAGAAGCTTTCAGAATGGCCGCAGCGTCTGATGTTCATTAACTGCAAGTTTACACACGGAGTCTCCGAGTTCAGCTTGACCAAGTGTATGGACTTAGCAGAGAGACACAGCCTGTACACACCGGTGAGGTTTTTAGTTTGACCCAGGCCTTTGGGCTTCACGTTCACCTGCCACACCTCCTTGAAGACGGTGCCAGGGCTCACGGTACCGTACCCGTCCTCCAGCTCGTCCGACTCCATGTGGCCTTTTTTCCCCTCGCTCATCAGCTCGCTCAGGGCCGCGTACCAGTCCTCCTGCTCCTGCTCGTTTTCAGCCACGATGGCGAAATACTCGTCCTTCGTGTACAGGGCTATGAGGTGTTTGTTCTTAGAGTCCGCCCGTTTGTTCACGGTGAAGCACTGGTACAGGTAGATCACGCGTTTGGAAGGGGACGCGGCGGCGGCGGCGGACGAGGCGGCGGCGGCGGAGCGGAGGCTGCCGCGGAATTTCTTCTCGCTGTCGTAGTACTCCAGCCGGCCCGGCCCGGAGTGACTGGACGAGCGCAGCACGAAGAACCGCTTGTGTCCGTGTTTCTGCTTCCGCAGGTAGCCGCACTTTTTTATGTCGCCCGCTCCGTCCGCCGGGGCAGCCTGCATGTGGCTGGCGGTGGCGGCGTGCTCGCTCGCGGGACACGGGGACGGCTCCGCTCGGCTCTCGGCGTCGGAGCGCAGCGGCGCCTGGTAGCGGCACTGCTGGGGCCGGGTCCCCGCCGCGTGTGCGGTGTGCGGGGTGGAGGGCGGCGAGTGGTGGTGGACGGGAGCGCCGCCGCTGTTAACCGGGGAAGAGGGGGGTTCCCTAACGGAGGTGTCGCCGCCGCCGCCGGCCGCCGGTTTACTCCCGACCTGCCGCGTCTCGAGCATCAGCATAGCGGCTCTGCCCTCTTGGTAGTTCGCGCAATGTGCCATCGGAGAACTAGACGTGATGCGGCTCCGTCTGCACCTTTAGTGTTGAGGGGTGAGACCCCATTCTTGGGGTTTTTTTTAGAGGGGGGGTCGTGTCTCCAGCAGCTACAGCGCAGTTTGTTTCTCCCGGTGATGGTCTTCTCCCGAGCCGCCTCGTGAAAACGGGGTGTCCGGGCGGCGCAAACTCGGAGTCCGGTCCGGTCGAGCAGCCTGCAAACACGAGCGCGTTTACCCGGTTCTATTAACGGCGGACCCTCCTAGCGGGGCTGCCAATCTCCCTCTCGCTCCTTCTGTACGCATCTCCGCGGACCGTAGCACAAACAACACGTGACCTCCGCGTCGGTGGGCGTGCAGACGCGACGACGCCGCTCGCAATTGGGCCGGTTCCGCGAGACCGACGCGTCTCTGAGCCAATTACAGCACGGGACGCGCGCTCGTCGTCGGTCGTCGCGACCAGTGACAGCGCTCGGAGTTTCATTCACGTCCGGAGGGGGGGGTCTTCCGCCCACGGCATGATTGACAGAGCTGTTGTCGAATGGCGTGAGACGCACTAGAGGGCGTTCCTCGCGCAAACTACGTTCAATGGCTCGACATATTGAATGACGTTTATTACAACCAATCGTAGTGTTTTGACGTCTTTTACGTAGCTAGCGCCTGTGTTTACAGGTTAAGCTAAGGCGCCGCTGTTGTTTTTTTTTTTAGGCTAGATTGCTAGCAAGCAAGTTCGGCATTTAAAGTCAAACAAATCATTTGAAATGTTTCTTGCTTAGTCAGCACAGCCATATCTTTCATTTACTCGGTGAACGTTTTTACAGACTTAGCTAGGTACTAGTAATAGTAACTAGAGCCTGGGCTAGCCTGCTAATGACAGATGTTTCAGCAGTACTGCCGTGTGACATTAACCCGCGTAGTATTTTCTATGCGTCTTAACTAGTATAGCAATTACCTGTGCTAGTTAGATGGCGAAAAGCTTTAGGTAACTATATTAGCTTAGCTGAGAGCGCTTAGCAAAATAGCTAAAGTCACTGGTAACGTTGACACTGGATGGAAGGTCTTGTTTCCATGTGTTGCTTGGGTGGGTGGGTTCGCAGTTTTTTATGGTTGCAAAGAGCGTGGGAACGAGGAGTCGGGTGTCTGTGGGAAAATGTTTAGCACTTGAAGTTGTTCTGCCGGTTGGTCAGCCTTATTTTAGCCAAAACGTAAAACTGTCCTTAAGCAACTGGTGAGTACGAAATAACATCTGCATATGGGAAGCAGCTACTAAGAGTCAATGAATCATTTCACACCTTGTTGTTAGGGAAACGTTTGTGACGTAAGTAATTCGTTACCTGGGAGAGAGGCGTTCTAGAACGGTTCCCTTCTCCTTGAATTCCCTTCATGAGTTGTTACAATTTTATATACTGTTTATAATTGTACTGTGCCTTTACGACATTGGCACAAAATTCATTTTAAGGTAATATTCTGTGTACTCCAAAAAAAAAAAACCTCAAATCTTTAACTCCAAACATCTAAACTTGACATTTTGTCTGTTACAGAAAATGACATTATTTGTAAGAGTAACCATTCTTGTGGATTCATCGTGTTTAACGTTTTATGTGGTACTATGCATCTGTGCAATCTGATAGCTCACCAAGCACAACTGACTGAAGCCAACTGACTGACACCTGATGACCTGTTAGCAGGCGTCTTCGCTTCAATCACAGTATCTCACTGCCCTGCACAGTTTAAAGGTTTCTCACCCCGAGACAGCTGATCCAACTAATAAAGAGCTTGACAATTAGCTAATGAGCCAGATCAGGTGTGTGGAGTATGGAAAACTTGAAACTATGCACGACAGTTGGTCTTCATGGCCCAAGCTGGGAGCTATGCTGTTATGACAAGCTATTAATATTTGAATGAAAAGTAAGCTGATGTTGAGTTGAATGTGCAGCTTCTCAAAGTGAGTCCTTCCATGTCTGAGTTCTAGAACTCCTGCTGCTTATTCTTGGAAAACCCATATTCAAATTTCTGATTGACTTCTCTTAAATTAGGTAAATCGATTACCGTAATCTTTAGTCCCTTGCTTATAGTTGCAGTTTTGTGAAGCCCTATGATGGTGCACCCTGGGTGTCAAGCATGTCACAGGAGTGCTTCTTGCCAGACACAGGCCAGTATTCATCTTTTGTGTGAAACGGAACATGGTGAGTGCAGAGGTGTTCCAGTTTCTGCTCTTCCAGTTGTGTTCAGACCAGGTAATTCACAGTGATGGCAACAAGACAGATAGCATGGGTCATACTGCACTCTGTACTGCTTACGTCTAGACTTTAACTGAAAATCACCTTAAATGACCAGACTGGTTCTCAACATCTATGTGGATTACTGGAATGTGTAATATATTTGTTGCATCAAATAAACACAGGAATTACCATTGTATGCTATTTGAGCGCACACACCAGTCTTAGACATTTTTGCAACATTTTATTATTTTACATATCATTAACCTGTCTTTCCTGATACACAAAAGTATCATTCACCAATGTCTTCTATGATGTGACAGTTGTGGTGTGTAGCAATAAATTTATGATGTGTTCATGCCATGTAATCGAATACGTCCTTCTCTGATGCATGTTTCAGTTACATGAACCTGGGAAAACAGCACATAAGCCAATAATTGTATGTTGGGAAATGGCTCAGTGGCTCCCTGAAGTGGTGAACAATGGGAATGACCTAAAACCTGATTTCACTCATGATGATCAGATCCTGAATTTTTTGCCATGTAAAATAAGTGACAGATTTTAAGTTTACTTATAAACTTATTTTTATTTCCTAAGAATTGGTTTTTTTTTTTTTTGTGGTAGATATAATTGCATGGTATCTTAATGCATATTACTGTGCCAAATCTATATTTATTTATTTATTTAACAAGATTCCCTTCCCTCATTCTAAAGTCATTTATTGTGTGATACCTAATCAACACTTAGTCTGCATACTTTAAATGGGATCTAAACATTATTAAATTACTAAATTATGTAGTTAAGTCATCAATAAATATTCAGTCTCTTATAGACAGATAAAATTATTCCAGATCGTCATTTACAGAAACATGTTAATGTGTATGGTATAGTCTATGAGTTAAGATGCGAGACAGGCTTTAGAGATGTGTAATCTGGCTAAGGGTGACCTCATCAGAATGTTCTGGTTAAGGAGAGCCAGGCCATGTCTTGGAGTGATCCATGCAGCATTCGGGTCACCATCTGCTCCCTTTACAGCTATGGCCACAATAGGGTGTTGTTTCAATGTATGTCACTGGTTTTGGGTCAGTTTTTGCCCTAAGGCAAGCTATCGAACACAAATCTGTTTAAAATGCATTTCTTATTAACATTAAACATTTTGAATATGCACACATTTCTTAATTCCTATAAGAGGACTGTGGTATTTCATTAGTTCTGAATTATACTGCTACTTTACTGCTTGTATGGCCTCTAAACACGTGTTTACGTCTAAAACACAAGATTCAAATCTAATTGAGTTGCAATCACAGCTCCATCTGTATAATTTCATGATAACACAGAGATTGATATTTTTAGTCTTTCACCACTTGTTACATAGGATCTTGTTATAACTTGTCTATATGATCTTGTGAAAATGTGTAAAGTATGTCAGTATGAACACAAATCACCCACAGCCCCTGTTAATAACCAATAAAGTCTGATGCCACGTCAGAGCATTGTGTTTCCTCATATGTGGGTAGTTTCACTGACGGTCATCCCATTTTAAATGACACCGCTATGCAAGTGAGCAGTTTAAATGCTATATGATACATTATATATTCTTGATGCACATCTACTGTATACACATTTACTGTATATTTTAGTTGTCTTAACTGAGCATTCAGTTAGAATGTCTTGTCCTTGCAGGTGTAAGGAAGCATCAGAAAGTGAAACAGTATAAATGCAGTATTGTAAAACACCAAGTGTGGGATATGAACTCCTCTTCCCTTCCCGCCCCGCCCCGACCCAATCCATCTGTTGCTGAGTAGTGGATTCCCAATTCCGGTTGGGTAATTTTAGCTGCCCATGTGTCTCGTGTCACAAAGGTGTTTCGTGTCGACAATAAGCCCGTAATCTCTCTACTGGCAGCATGGGAGTTAGACTCGCACATCCTCACACAGGGCCGACGGCTCCTGCGGAGTAATTCCAGCGCATTTGCTCAGGGCACTGAGCTTTTTGTTGCTGCAGTCTCATCCATTTAGATAGAACAGAACCCGGTGAAAGTTTTTCAGATGGTCTACATATCACGCATCCAATGGTACGTGTCTACCACCATCCGCTTCATATAGCATCCCTCAAGAGAAGCTGGATTCCTAGCCTTATAAAATAAGCCGCCCCCAGCCAAAGACCAAAGTACAGTCATGCAGTCATGGCCTGGTGGTTAAGGAACTGGTCTTGTGACCGAAGGGTCCCGGGTTCGATTCCCAGACCTGAGGCCATGACTGAGGTGCCCCTGAGCAAGGCCCTTAACCCTCAACTGCTCACTTGTATAAAAAAAATAAAAATAATAAAGTAAGTCGCTCTGGATAAGGGCGTCTGCCAAAATGCCGCAAATGTAAAATGTAAGACCATAGTAAATATTCAGACTGGAAGAGGGCTGAAAGCCTTTATTCCCCAGTCCTGAGGTGTTTCCCCATGTTCATTTCTTCTTTACTGTCCATGCGACAGGTCAGAAGGACAAAGGTCACGCATCACAACGGTTCCGTCGTGGGTAGGTGAGCCACCTGTGGAGCAGCAGAGAGTTTCCTCACATCTCTGTGGAATATTAACAAAACTTAAAAAATCATGCTTGTAAAATATCACACGTAAGCGTGGTTTGTGTAATGCATTGTGTGATGTGATAAAATCATAACTTTTCTAGGTAAGGAAGAATCGATTGTTGCTCATATTGATTTGGCAAGTCAGTATCTCACTCTTCTCGGCCTACCATTTTACATCTAATTAAAACAGGTGAGCTCCATACATCCAAAGGTTCACAATGTGCGTTATATTAAATATTCATAGTTTGTTTAGGCCAATGTTACAGTACTGATGTATGGAACATGAGGAGGACATGAGACACACACAGAATGAGAGCACACGCAAATAGACACACATCAGCATGCCGCACATAGCCAGGCATCCGGATTTCAAAGCCGGCCCCATTCACAGCTATCCATATCAGATGAGTGCCGGGCTGTCTGAAAGGGGAGAGCGGGCATCATGGCTATCTTTGCCTCTAGTCGCCATGAATCTACCAAAGTGCAAAAATGTCCGTCTAAAAACAGAGGAGCTATAGTGTATCACATTATGACATCATAGTGTAAATTATTATTATTATTATTATTTGGTTACAGACTTTGTACTGGAGGTGAGAAACACCTCATACAGTCCTTGTTGCAGAGTTGTTTCGCAAGTTCAAGAGTGAATAATTTTTACACATACTGTATATAGACACAAGAAATAAATGTGCAAGTCCTTTGTGACATTCTGGCTGACTAACAAAAATGTTTACGATGATGAGTTATATCAAGCAGGACAGAGTTAGGGAGAATGTACTGCAAACAACCCAATCCAAAAGCAAAAGTTCTGAAAAGTCTTATAATAATATTATATACACTTCCATAGCAAATATTTCATAGTAATATTTATTAAAAGCTTCAGTAACTGAGGATCAGTACACAGAGGCCCCCGCCCCAATCCACAATACACCTAGTACTACCTCTCCCACAGGTGGTGGGCCCATGGGTAGAAACCAGGCGCTCGCCAAGGAGCCCCTGCCCCAGGGATGATTCCAGGGCGAGACCCCGATAACCCTGATCCGGGCGAGGGTATCTGGGTCCTGTTATTTACGAATTCCATAGGGGGTTTTTGAATCACTTTGGCCCATCACCTAGGACCAATTTGCCTTGGGAGACCCTACCAGAGGGCATTGCCCCTACAACCTAGGTCCTAGGATTATGTAGGCACGCAAACCCCTCCACCACGATAAGGTGGTGATCCATGGAGGAGTACCAAGCATGCGACACACATGAACTATTATTTGTAAAGATATTTGTATTATGAGATGTCTCGGCTCAAGGCCCTGATCCCAGGTGTCACTCCTGAGTAATGTTACACATTCTCCATGCATAACGTTACCTCAGTTATTCTTCTTTGCAAGCATTTTCTGCCTCTTGTATGCAGCTATTTCCTCCATCTGTAAGCCATGTGCTGTTTCACTGCAACAAATATTGGAGAGGATGAAGAAGAAAGACGTGCGCACATGCACAAACGGGTCACAGGCCGGAGAATCTTCTCATCTTACCCAGACTTGAGTTCAGGTGGGATGGGGAGTGGTTTGGTGAAGCCGTCCCTGCCCGTGAGCCAGTAGGTCTCTTCTATGCCTTTGCCCTGGTTAGGAGAGAAAAGCAGTGTGGGTAACTGAAAGTGCCTTCCCCCACTAACCCATCAAATGCACAAGCACCAGTTCATAAGCCCAGTTCAGATTACGTTTTACCTATTGGGACCAGTAGTCCCAAAAAAGTAGCAACTTTTTTATCTATTTTAGACTATGGAGACCTGTTATATATGAATGCCTCAACTCAGTGCCTGAGAAAGATTGATTCTGTATATCATGCCTCTTTGAGGTTCATTACGAACTGTACATCCCTGACTCATCATTGTGAGCTCTACTCCCGAGTGGGATGGCCTCCTTTGTCCACCAGGAGGTTGGTCCATTGGTAGACTTTTATTTATAAGGCCATGCTTGGACTATTGCCCTCGTATATCTGTTCCTTAATCACACAGAGAAGTGTTGATGCCTACGGTCTGCGTTCCAATGAACATTTGCTACTCTCTATTCCTTATGTCCGCACCGAAATTGGAAAAAGGTCTTTCACCTTCTCTGCCCCTTCTTCATGGAACACTTTGCAAAAGGACTGGAAAATTACAGAACTGATCACGTTAAAAGACTTTAAAGCTAGACTGAGAGCAGTTGAGACAGCCTCCCTCACATGCACCTGTTTTAATTAATTTTGTAATTTTATTTGTTGGTTGTAACTGTACTGCTGTTGTTGCATCTTGGCCAGGGCTCCCTTGAAAAAGAGGTTCTTAATCTCAATGGGATTTTCCCTGGTAAAATAAAGTTTAAATAAAAATAGAATTTAAAAAACTAGTAGAAAGATTCTGAATTATTTTGAATAATAATCATGAATTTAGTCATTCATATTTTAACCTCTTTATTTCATGGAAATGGTACATTGTGCTTCAACCTTTTCCTTTTGTATATAACGTCAGACAAGACAAGGGCCCACTGATGCCAAATAATCATTTGCTTGTTGTTTATTTCATGCTGTGGCCTCAGGTCTTACCCTCAGTTCAGTCCTGGTCCTCAGCTGTAGCCGATAGCCCGCCTTCAGTTTCAGGAGAATCTGGACTGTGCTGGAGTGAACATGGATCCGATATGCTGCAAGAGCCGAACGCAAGGCAGTTTGAAAAGCAAAAAAAAACCTACAGAGACAAAAGGCCCTGACTAAAACGTCAGACACGAAGGAACCCTTCACAACAGGGCCTGGATGAAGAGATGGCGAAAAGGGTGGAAACTCACGCATGCCTGTGGTCTCCATTCTAGAAGCAGTAGTAATTGTGTCTCCAAACAAGCAGTATCTCGGCATGGTCAAGCCCACCACTCCTGCTACACAAGAACCTACAGAGGACATTAACACAAACACACATGCACAGCCACAACAGTCAGAGTGTCATCTATGTCCATTTCTCCCAACAAATTTTAAAGATGAAATTTATTTATATTCCAAATCTTAAGGGTGTATCTATTATTTTACCTTGCTATAAATCAACCCAACCCCAATAATTAAAACATGACTTGTGTTTCACAGCATAAAAGTGGTCTGACCCGTGTGAAGACCGATTCTGATTCGGACTGGGACGTCGGGCATGTGTTTCATCTTAAATGTCCCCACTGTACTGAGGATGTCCAGAGCCATGTTTGCAATCTCAGCTGCATGTCGGTTGCCATTGGGCACAGGCAGGCCTGATGCCACCATGTACGCATCACCTATAGTCTCTACCTGAATGACAGACAAGGGGATGCTTAGGTTCGGGTGATACTGCAATATTAATGTTGCCTGACTATTCTCAGTTTAAGTATTGTAAAAGCTTATGAAGTGTACAAGTTAAAATCAGTTTAACACACATCTTGTTACAACCATATTTAAATCACAGAGCCCCTGGTGTGTCAAATTGGTTTTCATCATACGCCATGTGGTTGGTTACGTTAGTCTAAATGTGTAATGGTGGTGACACAGCTGAAGATGAAGGCAAACGAGCCCAATGTTATTTTATGGACATACAGATGTAGGAGTGATACCTTATACACATCATGATTGCTGATGATGGCGTCGAAGAGCGTGTACAGGTCGTTAAGAAGGTCCACCACTTCAATGGGCTCACTGTTGGCTGAAATGGTAGTGAAACCAACAATGTCACTGAAGTAGACGGTGACGTTGTCGAAGTTCTCGGGCTCCACGGTGGTGCCCCTCTTCAGAGCCTCAGCCACCGACCTGGGGCAGGAGAACAGCCAGATACCCACTGAACATTCAGGCCAGTAGAGTTCAGAGGAAAGTAAAAGATGAGTGAAGGTGATCCTGTGGTAGGCCGAGTACACGCGGACGTGCGAGAGGGCGCCGTATGCTTCGTCCACGTGAGGGTTCTCTACTCACGGCGGCAGCATCTGCGTGAGCAGCTTCTCGGTCTTCTGCTTCTCCACCTCCAGCTCCTCCGTCCTCTCTCTGATCAGCTCCTCCAGGTTGGAGGAGTACTGCTCCAGCATGCGCAGCATGGAGTCTATGATGTTCGTCTTCTTCCCTTTATTGATGTTCTTGAACTATGGCAGGTAGGAGGCAGCAGAAAGAGAATCACGTATAGAGACACAGGCGCTGACCAGTCTCACCAGCTTCCCAAAAGCAATTCTGGCAAATAAATGAAAAAACTAATTATCGGAGAAATGAAAAATGTGTCGGAAAAAATGTTCTGATAAAATATCCGATAAAAACTTATCGGAAAAAAGTTCTTAGATTTCCCTTTTTAGGCACAGTGGGTAACATTTACACAATGGCGGGCTGTGGTGTCTGGGGGCGATGAAGCAGACGCATGCGCTGAGAAGAGTGAGGGGTCATGAAGGGCCGTCCAAAATCAGGGTGATATAAACAGGCCAAGGTCAAATCTGTCAGTGAGTTTTTCATATTTAATATTCTACAAAGATTAAACCAAACAACAGCTGCAGACTTGCAGACACAAACCACAAGGCTGGAACACAATACAATGACCAGCACAGACTACACTGAAAAACAGGGTTTAAATACAGGACAAACCAAGGAAAACTAAGTATAAACACCTGGAAATGTTAATGAGGGGCGGGGTTACAAACGAGAAGGAGGGAATGGAAAAACACTGAAACCAGACAGAGGACAGAGGTGGAGCCAGGCATGACACATGCTAGTAAACTAACCATACTGGAAATAAAATCAAAAATAGGGTAGCCCTTCTCTGAAACCCTTTCAGATCACGCAGGATCATTTTAAACTGAATTTTTCCACTGGCCTTCTGATTTTCCTAATAGTTCAACACAGGCATGCTTTTCTCCCAGTGTAGAGTAAAATAAATGTATACCTGATCAAATATCTCCTCGAAGGCGGGTCTCCTCTCGGGCTGTTCATTCCAACAGAGTTTCATGAGCTGGATACACTCCATGGGCGCATGGTCTCCACACACAATGGGCCGGCATAGTGGAGGTGGTTTCTGGACCTTCTGGATAATTTCTGCAGACATGAAATGTCTGTGACAAAATGTACAACAAAATATAAAGATCACTGGTTCTAGAACAGATGTATTCAAAGCAGTTCAGGAACACCAACTCCTCTACGCTGGTGGATCCTTTTATGTTTAAATCCCGTCATCCACTGATTTCTTATACAAATCTACAAAGGAAATAATATCTGGAAAATGCTTATGATGGCCCACATGATGTAAAAATGTTGTACATACTATATGAGTATTGTACATACTGAGTGTATTAATGAAGTCCAGCACTGAGCTGAAGTCACATTGTAATGGTGGTAAGAAGTCCAGCAACCCACCTTGAGGGGTCTCCTCCAACATGCAGAAAGGTGGTCCCCGCACCACCACTTCCTGCATGACGATGGCGAAGCTGTACACATCGCCTGGGAGACTGCCATGCACACCTGGACAGGAACATCTCAAGATCTCGGGGGCAGTCCACAGCAGCTCTGCAGAGGAGGCAGACGTGGAAGTCAGGTTTGATTTCTCTCAAACACACATAGAAGATCCTTAGTCCTCACGCATACACACACTGACCTTCAGCTGGGGGCTGTACATAGGGGAATCTCTGGGCCTCAAACACTTCACTGTAGCCATAGTCGGTCACTCTGAGCACAAAGCGTCCATCAACCACACAGTTCCTAGACTTAAGTCTTCCATGACATACACTCCGGTGATGAAGGTATTTCATACCCTGCATACCAGAAACATGCCTTCACTTTAACTCATTGATCACATTGATGGACCTCCATTTTACCATGAAACATGATCAGACTAATATTCCTCTGTGCTCTTCTTTAGCTCTTCACCGCAGTTGTGACAATCTGTCCTTAAAAGCTTTTAGGCCCTGTGTTAAGCCCACTCTTCCCTCAGAGAACGCTACCTTAATGAGGTCGAGCAGAAGAGAGGACTTAAACATCCAGTCCAGTTTGACATTGTCATTAAGCAGCAGATCCTCCAGGCTGCCACGAGAACAGTACTCCGTCATTATGGCAAAGACCCCGCAGTCGTGGAAGAAGCCCATGAAAGGGTTAATATTCTCATGCCTCATGTCCTTCATCTGTGAAAGTGGGAGGAGCTTATTTTGTTAAGCATTCTTCTGTCCACCACAAATTCCACCATCAAATACAAATTAACAGGAAGTAAGGGTTGTTGTTGATCTAAAAGCTTAAGGGATGTCAGTAAGGCCTGAACTGTGATTCAGGACACTCTACCAATCAGACGGGAAAGAATTTGACCAGGAATTATTTTTATGGAAACATGACTGTGATGTCAAAGGTTCAGGAGACAAACAAAAATGCAGACGCTCCTAACCAGTTGAAACATGTCACTGGAACGGGGGCTGATGCTCTTAAAGTTCCCATTGGGAAGTCTTTTCAGCCAAGCCCAGTCGCCCTGCAAACAAGAGGTGCAGTCAGAAATGAACCTTTTAGGGAGGTACTGCAGTCTTCTGCTCGAGGTGTTCAGTGAATGTTGTTTTTTTTACCTCATGGATGCAGACGTTGGAGTTCTCGTAGGTTGCTGGCGGTAGATTGCACTCTGAACTCTTCCTGCTGTCACTGGTTTTACTTTCATCCAAACTTAGTTTCTGTTTTTAAGGAGGATTGTTAGTCTTTAGAGTGTGTTTGATGTGTGTGTGTGTGTGGTGTGTGTGTAAATACCAGAAAAAGGTACCTTGTTACTCAGTGAAGGATTAATGAAAATGACATCAGACAAGGTCAGTAAGATTTTGATTGGGCCCTGAATCAAGCGGATCTGATGGATTCGTCGTCTGGAAAACAAGAAAGCAAAGAGAAACTCTAATACTGATACTATACTAAGCTAGAACTAATTCCTAATATGTAGAAATATATATGACTCAGTGGGTTTGTTTAACATCATTGCATTCACATCTGATATTTACTTCTATAATTCAATCTCCACATTCTCATGTGTAAAAAAAGAAAAAAAAAGAAACTGTACATCAAATTAAAACAAGGTTACCTAATGATTTACCTTATAAAGTAAAGGCTGGTAATAACAAAGAATATTAGTAGAAAGACACTGAAGAGGCTGCTAATTGCATAGAAAAGATCCATACCTAAATAAAGAAGGAGAAAGAGAGATTCCATTATCCCTTTGAACGTATACTATGTGTGTGCTATATTACAGATCCAAGTGGATCTAACGAAGTATATCGTTTGTCTGTGTGGGAGTATTCTGACCGTGAATGTGTGCGTTTGTCTTTCTCACCTCCACCGCAGATCATCCCAGGTGCAAACCAGCAGTCAGAGTCCTGGCCGGGTGGCCCCCGTGGGGGGAAGTGAATATGGTGACCCAGGAAGCGCACCGTGTCTGCCTCCATCTCTATACGGTAGCAAGGCTTCAGTTCCCACGAAAAGCCATCTGTGTCCAGCACAACATAGTCCAGCACGGCCGAGCCGGAGCTGGTGGTGCGGACCGGGTGGCTGAAGCCTCTGACGGTCAGGTTACGGGCGTGGCGGGCCAGGCTACACCCGGACCACCGCTCCCCAGACGCTTGCAGCCTCTGCACGGCATGGGCTACGAACAGGACAGAGGAGTAGATGGTACCAAAGAGAGGAGACACCTGAGGAGATGAAGAACAATGACAATACAGATTAAATAAGAAATGAGGCTAGAAAAATCATTTTCCGAAACATGATATAATGAAAGAAATGGGAAATCCCAAAGATTGTATCACTAACTAAACTCCCCAAGGACTTCCACATTCTTGTGCCCTCTCATTCCATGTTGCTCCCTCTCTACCCCCCTTCCCAGGACACCTGGTGGGGCTGCATGTCCTTGGGCAGCTCCCCGTGCTCCTGTGCCTCTGCGTAGGCCTGGTGGAAGGAGTAGTGCCCCAGGGACTCGGCGGTGAGGGTGAGCACGGCGTCGTACGCACGCAGGACCTTTTTGCTGACGCTGCTGTTGTCGTGAAACTCGGGCCGGGGCGCCTCGTGGTAGGGCAGGCTGTAGAGCAGCGTGTCGTAGGGCACGAAGACCAGGGAGCCGTCGGTCATTTGCATGTCATAGGCAGTCTCCAGGAGCATCTTCTGAGACGTGCCCCCCACGAAGACAGAGTGCATACAGAGGATCACCACTGGTGGGAGGGGATGGTGTGGAGAAAGATAAAACAGTACTTTAATGCAGTGGCAGTTCTGGAGGGGTAGTTTCAGTTTTAAACATGTTTCAGTATCACACCCAACTCACAGCGGAGCTGTTCTACTCTCTTGACACGGGCCAGGGTCTCACGCACACTGTCCGGGTCACTCCCGACAGACGCCACGATGCCGACGGCCACGCCGTGGCTCCGCAGGGCGTCTGCCAGCGCGCGTGCCGTCTCCCTCCAGAGGTCGTGGTCCGAGGACACCACGCCCACGTGAGCCCAGCGGAAGTGGCGCGTGAGGCGCAGCAGCACCAGCGCGGGCGACGGCACGGTGCGGGCGAACGTCGGGTGGCTGCGCTTGTCGTCAAGTTCGTGGGCGACGCATGACCAGGCGAACGTGGCAGCGTGGCGGCTCTTCGCCGCCAGAGACGCCGCGTCGCAGAGGGCGGGGTTGACGGGGCCGATCAAAGCAGACGCGTGCGTGTAGTAGCCCAAGAAGTCGGAAAGGGCTCGCGACGTTTCGCAGCCTTCCTCCAGGATGACGTAATCGAAGTAGGGCGCGGGCGCGAGGGCGGGGTCCCGGTTGATGCGGTCGACGGCGAGACGCGCTGCTGCGGCGGGATAGGCCTTGGCGAAGAGGGAGTCACATGACCAAGGCCCCACCACACCGACTCGGAAGATGACGGCAGTGGAAGTGGGAATGATGAGGCACAGTAGGATTATGGAGGCCCAAATGGGCCTAACGGAACAGGGGGAGAGACTGTAGTGTTGAGGGGGAAGCAATGGATGTGGATAAGACTTGCAGAGCTCTCTGCTGCCCCCTTCTGGTCGAAAACTGCAAAAGGCACAGAGCCGGCAATGCATCTCAGAGCTTGGGAGGCAGAGGGTGGATTGGCGTTCTTTCAGGATCTCCGAATTAAACCTTGCCATAATTCTGCACCAAGAGGAAATCAAGCAGATTAAAATGGTGGAACTTCATAACTCAAAGTGAACCTTTCTCCTCAGAAGATGTTTTCTAGAAAACATGTCCAGTGTCATTATTTAACATGTGGCATGGGATAACAGAATTAAGGCTAAGAGGCTCACCACAATCCTATCACAAATATTGCAGAGGCTATAATTACATATTGTTATGAAAAATTAATTAATTCATAAATGAGACATTGACATAATATTTTTCTGCTTTTTGAAAGCCCATGCATTGTGATGTTAGATTAGTGTAATGTCAAGATGCTCTTGAGTGGTTAAGTGAGCAATGAATGTACCATGAGGTGTTCTGGTTTTCTGTTCCACTGTGTAAGACTGAATCATTCAGTCAACACATAAGATTACCTTCAGCATGTATTTAAAATACTTTTAAAAGATCTTTTATTAGATTTCCTTGAGAACTAACATTACATAAAACAAGTAGAATTATCTAAGTATCTCCACGAAAGGCCCTCAAAATATTTATCCCATTCATAGCAAACCTGCAATTTTCCTTGATTTCCCTTATAATTTCAAGTATAATGAATCAGACATAGTGCTGAAAGCCGCCACTTTCTATGTGTATCAAAGAAGGTCTCAGTCACTGTTTCCATTATCATGGTGAATAGACTCTCATGAACTATACTGTCTGAACTAGATCGTAATGCGCACTCAGCAGTTGAGTGATGACTTTAGTAGCAACATTTATTTGGTCATACATGAAAAAATGGAGATCACTTACCAATTTAATTAAAAAAATGAATTTGGACCAGCTCCCATAGCTCCTTATTCTTAGCCAGGTAAACAAGTAAACTAATAAACAAACCAATAAATAGAAGGTCTCTTACTTGAGCAGGAATCTAAACCCAAACTCTTTGACACTTACAGAAAGTTTCAGTGTTAAGAAATGAAACCAAATATGTATGAGTGACAAATTCGTATAAGAGTCATTAGTTGTGCTGAAGGCTCTGTCAGAGCTGTGGCCAGCACTGCTGTATGTTTCTAACCCTCTCCAAGTGTCCTCTACCGCAGGAGGCAGCCAAGCAAGCCTCAAACACATCATCCTGAGATTAGATCAATCCAATTTTCAGCCACGTGCACCACTACAAATCATTTCATTCTGTGCACTATTATCCCTCATACTTCATGCTGTATAGTTCTTATTTAGTCGCAGTCAGGGGTGGAAAGAGTTCTCAAAAAATTGTACTCCTGCCAAAATGTGCTCTTAGCAAAGTAAATGTATCTTCTAAAATCTGCTCGAGTAAGCAGTCTGATGAGGTCTGATCACTTAACAGAGGAGAGGTTCTCTGTATACCAGCATGGAGAAAAACAGCTGTAAAAATGAATAGTTCACATGTTAATGTTGCATCTTAATGCTGTTCTGGCAGAAAACAATTCAACAAAATGGTTTTTCACTTTGATTGTCAAAGGTCCTGTATTGTTATGAATCTTGCAATAAAGGTAAATAAATAAATATCTGAATAAGAAAAACAGTGTCTCAAATATATTCAGTTTCACAAATCAGATGATTTTGTAAATCACATGACTACAGCATTGGCATGACGACTAGACTGGGTAGGTGATTAACTAACAAGGCTACTTTTCAAACCTGGGTTTGATTCCATTGGCTGGTAGAATGAATATTTGCTGTTTGCTACTTTTCTCTACTGGTCAAACCATTACAGTTCATGCACATTACATTTAATAAGACTAAAAATCACATACATGGAGGACTAACAAATGATGTATAAGTAATACAAATGAAGTATTACCGGAGATCCTTCACCCCTGCTGCAGTTAGACTGTACAATCAGCACTGCTCTCGATAGCAATACACTTTTTGCTTATAGTTCTTTTCGCTTATATTCTATGTATATATGTATCGTGTAAGTTTGGAGTCTTGTCCTCTGTACTACTGTCACTTTGTCACTTTGTACCACTGTCACTTTGCTGCTGGGAGTTGTGAATTTCCCCATTGTGGGACTAATAAAGGCTTATCTTATCTTATCTTATCTTATAAGTACTCTTGTTCTGCTGGAAGACACTCTGGAAAAAAAACAAAATACAAAAATCCTGAGCATAGTGACAAAGTACACGTGATGGAATGTCCTTGTGGTGATCTCCAAACCAGATCCCATGGGTTTATCCACTGGCTGCAGTTGTTTTTGAAGACCTTCAAATGTATTCCTTAAGGAGCATGCAAAATTACAAACTTAAGGCAGAAGCAGATGGCCTGCTGGCATGACAGCATGCAGCTCCGATGTCCTTATAAAGCTACGTCAGGCCGGTGGAGCAGATGAGTCTGTTAGCTGCGCACTGCGGACAGACCTGGGGCCACAAGTGGGTACTGTCGGATTAGTCTGATCAAACACTGCAGTAGCTACGGTAACAAATTCATCATGGCCTGCATCATTACCCAAAAACCTTTCCGGACAGAATTTAGTCTACAGAGCGGCTCTCAGTCCTTTGTCTTTATTGTAGTGAATTTGTATGTAATGTGAAGTGAACCACAGTAGACACCTATAGATGGAGCCTCTGTTTTCTACACAAGAAATAAGAATTACAGTAAAATAAAAGCAAAGTAAAAGTAATCACACATGTACTTCAAAGGACATAACACACCGCAGTATTTGCTGTAGGTACTCTCAAGTGTTTAAACTTTATTTAGGTGCAGTGTAAACACATGGAGAGGTAGTGTACTTCACTACCAAGCTGTCATCTCTGCCTGGATTAAACACAGAGGCCTGGGCTCCTGGCAGTTTTAACCTGTAGTCCTGATGAAAAACATGCAGGGCACTAAGGGGATGTTGGAGGCAGATAAACATTGAGGTATAATCTGTCTTTTTAATTCTCATACACAAGCCAGGTAAACCCCAACAAGGAGCACTCTCACTTCATATTGTAATGATGACATCATAAGTAAAGTACGGCTGGTTATAGAATAAAAGTTTGTTAAGTTTGTTTGCGCTTTGCATATTTTGGTTCAAAATCCATGTTTTGGGATCATTATTTATGTATTATTTTATTTTTGTTTCAAGTTCCAGGATTTCTTGGCAACAAGTGAGGGACAGACTGAAAGAATTCAGAAAATTCAGAAAATCTAACAGCAGAATCGTTACTGGGCCAGTTGTTTCAACTTTCTTCAAATATACTTGCAGTACCAGTTTACACAGAACGAAGGCAGTAGAACACAGTTTTGTCCTGAACCAGTATTGGGAGATGAATTGGCATTCAAGTTTACAGCGATGCAAACCTCTCAGTGAGAAACCCTGTATATTCAAGAGTTTGGAACATAACCTTTCACTGAGCAAAATGATAATTCTTGATGAGCTGTGTCAGCATTTTTATCAGCTAATCTGCTCCCACTCTAGAACTTACAGTACATTCTCTCTCTCTCACTCTCACGTATGCAAGCACACACACACACACACACACACACACAAAAGCCTTGAACAAGTGCTCTTTCCCTTGCTAATATATATTAAGATATATTACAATGTTTAACAAATCAGTCATTATTGATGATTATATGCAAATAATTTTTGTTCAGAACTTTAGTTTCTCACTCTACGAGTGCTCTTAGCTCTCTTAAATCTAAACTCTTTAAACTTTCACAATATTTCTGTATGTAGTTCTCAAATTCGCCCAGACTGAGGCGCCCAGACTAATGGGTTAACCCCATTAGAGACGCCACGGGAACAAACCTTCCCATGAAGCTCTTCTGATATGCATCAGCTAGGTGATGACATGAAAGAGATTGCTTTAAGATGGAGCTCATTTGCACTGCTGCGTAGGCATTTTGGAAGAGAGCTGCCTCTCATTCCACTTTTAAGCTTGTATGGTGTACCGACAAAGATATAATCCCATGTGTGAGAGGTTTCTGAAGCATGATTTTAGACCACGTGTGTGCACTTAAAGTAATTCACCAGTACATGAAAGATTAAAACTCATCTTAGATCAGCAAACTGAGTCAGAGAAGGTCAAAATGTAATTAGCTGCTGTTATGTTTTTGTTAGCATCTAACAGAGGTCTCATCCAAAATTTGGTGTGCTGGAAGACTTGACTGGACTGGGTTGAAATTTTTGACAGAAGCTTTCAGGTTGAGACAAAATTTGGTCTGTAAGCAACTAGAGCTTTCAGTTTTTAAATGATTATATTAATGTTGTTGTATTAGTATTAGAATTAGTATTGTCTTTGTATATTGCCAGGTCTGGGACTCTCTACATTGCATCTTAATTTACAAAACCCTGTTGGTATTATGAGAAAAGTAGACATGAAAGAGTATGTGTATGCTAATGAGATGGGCGGGGCCTGTAAACCAAATGAAGTGTTGTAGCTTACGCCTGGTAAATCCCCCGTCCTCACATTTCTTTTAGGATATGCAGTGTGGTCTGTGTAGAGGGCGGTACAACACGCACTCCGTTCTAACTCAGTGCATATGCTGTCAGCACAACTCTTTACACTTAATCCAAGTGGGGTTGGTACATGTGATAGCGGTTGAGCCAGGAAATGAGAACATACAGAGAAACAGATGGAAAAACGCTTAAGAGTCATACTAACATTCTCCATTATTATTTGCTTCTAATTTATTGTCTCTGCAGTTTGTGTGAAGTAGAGAGTGAGAGAGACAAACAAATCTGATGGAGAGATTCAGAGAGAGAAAGAGAAACGAATTGGCTTCTGATCACATTACATCCCCAATGTTCCAACTCCTCTTTAGATCAGTTCTTGGAATCATATAATCACATCTATTAATCCAGATCAACATAATACAATGTTTAGTTTTTTATTAGCACTCAGAACTGCTATTATCGTTCATCAGAGCAAAAATTAACAGTAAGGAAGGAAGCACTCACTATTAGTTGGGTAGAATATCAGTAGAAACTGATATTCTTAGGCAGTTATTGTGGACCATATGTAATGTAGTGTAATGTAGTATGTAACACCAAAGCCAAGCAGAAAAATGTGAAGAATTTCCACCAAAAATAAATAAATCCTGATGCCAATGAACTGGCCTTCTAATTTTCAAAATATGTTAAACAGTGAGAAATTAAACAAGGAGTGTGCATGAGTGTATAAGCACAGATACAGGTGACTTACAATTGCTAATACATTGGATACATAATACTGTTTGATCTTGTAGTGATTTCTCAATAAAATCTCTGTCTATCCTGATTCAAAGGGATTCAGGATTGTCTTTGTCTTTTGAAAAGCAAGTCTTAGAAGAAGATACAGAAGAAACCTTCAGAGATTAGAAGCTGGAAACAGAAACAGTACCATATGGGCCACAGATTATTAACAGGAAATGAGCCCAAGCAGGCCAGCTATGTCATTCATGCAGACATCCACCACAGCTGTCAATCAGCTGTCCAGGCTGTGGAACCTGTACACATCATAAATCCGGCTCAGATCCGTCCACATTCCTCAGGCCTGCTCGTAAAACATACTAAGCCAAGGCTTGGCCAACCATTAGTGATTTCTCAGTAAACAGAGCAGGGAAGAAAGACATGCATTAGCCATGGGGGCATGTCTCCATGCTTTACCAAGTACCTTGGTAAAGGAAAACCATGCACATTTTTACGATTGGTTGGCAGTCACAGTGAGATTCAAGATGTTGATTGGACAAACCGAAAGGCTACAAACCACAAGTCATCTTTCATCCTGCAGATCCTGCTTTTGGTCAGCAGCCCAAGCGCTGAGGCCTGGCTCGGTATTTCTCCTCCAATCGTGTTTCTGAGCTTAGCCCCCCCCCCCAGGACCCGTTTTTCTTTCTTCCACTTCCTTCCTCGGCTCAAGTTCTCCTGCGCCCGCTCTCCTACATTCTCCCGTCCTCCTCCGTTGGGAGTTGCTTCTGGTCACGTTTCCTGTGCCTGTGATAACGCAGGGCAGCTAGCAGGGTGAGAACACATCCTGGAACCGATCCACTTCACAGCTGCTTCCCAACAAAGTGTCTAGGGCTCAAAACATCACTGATCAACCTTCCCATATTAAAGAATGTTTTTTCTCAAAAGAAGAAAAACAACCTGTTTTCACTCCCCCGATGTTTGAGGAGACACCCTCAGCTTTAATTATGTGCTTCTCTGCATGTCTCCGTAGCTATCGCTAGAAGTGCTAGACGTGTTCAGGGAACCTTACATTGCCAGAATGCCAATGAAAATTTTAATTACTACTTCAAAAATTAAGAACAGATTTATGAATTAAGAAGATGGATTAAATTAGGCATAACTAGTGGCAAGACCAAATCCTCCAACTGGACAGCTGGAGGGCTAATTTGATCCAAGTTCAGAAGATGACCAACAGCATGTTAGCATCTATCAGTGCCTGAGAGGGTCAGACTACACAGAAACATTAAGCTTAAGTTATTAACACTTAAGGCATAAGATCAGTAGAATGTCTCAGATATAAAATAAAAGCCACTGTCAGACTGAAAGAACAGTCAAACTCAGAAGCCACTGCTTCAATTTTGGCCCTTGTGTTGTTGGTTTGGTGTTCTGTCTCTGATGTTTGTGGTCTCTGATGGTTAAAAATGGCTCTGATGGCTTCACTTTTTCTTAAATCCCACATTGGGTCTCTGGTTAAGAATGCTTTATATTCACTTCTGTAATATTCCTTGTCTTTGGCCCATGATCACCAAACAAGGTCATGAACCTCTAGTTCATACTGTCATATTGCCCATCTAAATTATTGTAATTTTTCACTCTTCACTGGTAACCCAAAAAAACCATCCACCTCCCTTCTATATGTCCAAAATTCAGCTGCTCACACTCTAAATTCTCACACTCTAAATAAAAAAACTGCCCACAGCAACCCAATCCTGTTTCATTTACACTGGCTACCCATCTCACTATTCAGTTTAAACTCCCCCTGTGCATTTACAAATCTCTGCAGTCTTGCAACCCCCTACATAGATGGCCGTCTACACCCATACTGCCATACACGTAGGTCCTCTAACGCTCGTCTTCTCCCTCTTCCTAAATCCAGACTGGTCTCTACAGGGGGTATAGCTTTCAACATATTCAATGTTTGTTATTCTTTTCCTTTTTTGTTTGGTTGGGGGGCTTTGTAAAGCACCCCAGAGAAAGGCTTTATATAAATTAAGCTTAAAATGTAAATAAAATAAAACATCTGATTTTCGAGACTCTTTGGGTAGTGAAACCACTAATGTTGGCACAGGAAAACGGTCTTTAAGTGGGTGGAGAAGAATGACTGTAAGTGGGTATGCAAGTTTCTAAAAATACCAAGAAAGATAACAATTATGGGAAAAATCAAAATAAGATACAGAAAGATTTTTTTAAAAGCTGTTGTTTAAAAAAAGATTTCATACAGCTCTCACATTCTGTCCTTTCTGTTTTTCATCAAGCAAGGGATGGAGAGATAAAGGTGAAAGGTCAAAGATGAGAGGTCAATGGCCATTTTCACTCAACTGATGATAGAGCTGTTGAGGCATTCCAGGCTTTGCTGCAGAGGAATGTAGCTTCATTTACACTGTGTAAATGCAGTGTAGTAACCGTCGAACGCTGGGGGAGGGGCATCTAAGGAGAATGAGCAAACAAGCCACTCCCACAACCTCTGCTGTGCCTTCAGAATCCCTGACACAGCAGACATAGGTCAAAGGTCATGAGAACCACAAGTCTATGTATAACATCTGGATGTCATGTTCCCCATACACATGGAGTCTTAGGAATAATGTCTCTTGCTAATCAACCATAATTGCTGTAATTCATGGGGGATTATTCTAAATATCTGCCTTATTTGTTTATTAAACCATAATCAGAAAATATTAAGTATTTAATTATTATATCAAATATTTCTGTAAATTTGATGAACTATAAAACATCTTAATAAATCATAGCAGCTAAAATCACATGTTGTCAAACAGAATAATAAAAAAAAAACCCTTATGGGCAAGCCATTATGTTTAGGACTTTATTTATAAAAACGTGTTAATAATCCCATTACGCGGCCATCCACAGAAAGGATGTTTTTGAAAGAAAGCCATCAACACAACTCAGCAAACTGTCCATGTGAACTTTGATCGTTTGACTCCTCTGCTAAATAATGCTCAAGTATGCAAAAGTGCCTGAAGTAAATCTATAACAGGCCTCTGACTCAGATCTCTGGTGCAGTCAATTCATCACTGTTATCGCCACCGTCATCACGGTCACAGGGCGCTTGCTGACTTCACCTTAGATGACAGCACTTGCCGGAACCTTCTCTTCAGCTCCTGCATGTTGGGGCTCTTGGGGCGAGCGAGGTGCAGTCCTCCCCTCCTCTTTTCTCCGTTCCCTCCCCCCAGCGCTCGGCTGACTTCCTGGCACAGGTGCAGGAAGGCGGCCTGCACGCCCTCGTGGTTCTCCCGGGCCGACGCCTCGAAGTAGGGCCCACCCAGTTCTGTGGCCAGGGCCTCACCCTCGTGGGCCGGTACCTGTCTGGCCCGCAGCAGATCACTCTTGTTGCCCAGCAGAATGATGGGGATGTTGCCCCTGGGGTGGATGCGGCGTACGTGCTGGTAGAGCGGCTGGATGGTGTGGTAACTGTGCAGGTCTGTGATGGAGAAGACCAGCACATAGCCGTCAGCCCAGTAGATGGACCGATTAATCTGCTCCTGGCAGTACAGGCCCTCCGCATCATCCTGAACAGGGAGGGAGGGAGAGAGAGAGGGAGAGAGAGAGAGAGAGAGAGAGAGAGCTTTTATTTTTAATGTTCCTTTATTATAAACATATTTTTGTTAGATATTTTTGTTATACTGCTTTGCTTATACTGTTATCAAGGACTACTTCACCAACGCTGAGTGAAAAGTCCTCCATTGTGATCCAATACATTTTTAAACCACCCATCGGCTGCAAGTTGTCATAGTGAAATATAACTTGTATTCCAGCAACATTAATACTAATGCTATCAGTAGGCCTTGAAAAAAAACATGACAATTCTGACCTGCTGCAGCATATTTTCCACCTCAATGCATTCATGTGTTGTCGCATCCTACAAATGTGACTTTTTTTATTTTTCTATTTACAATAAACAGCAAACAACTCAGAGAGTGTACCGCACCGGGAGATGAAAGGGAGTCAAAGGGAGACGAAGACAGGAAGCGAGAATGAGAGTGGATGTGAAACCACACTAGGGCTCCAGGCATCGTGCACCATGTGAACAAGATTTTAAAAGATATAAAAAAGGCCCAGAGTTGAACTAAGAGGTATTAAGCTTGAGGGCCGAGTAAGAATAGTTACACCAAGGACGCTCCGATTGCACAGCAAGGCAGAGCTCACATTCCCTTCGCTTTCTGTGTTTCGACATCACCATGGTCTCGTTGCCTTAACACAGATGTCAGTGAGACAAAATAACACATGTTATGCCAAGACAAGCAAAGTAAATGAGCTAAGAGTAAAGACCTAACTGCTGAAAGCTGCAAGAGGCCATGTTAAATGTCAAAAGTGTCACATCCTGCTTCCTTAACAACATGTGCTAGGGGTCTTTCGTAGCCACAGATTAACCCGGTGCTGAATAATCAAGCGTTATCAGTAAGGAATAACCATTAACGAGGTCATTTGGAGTGGAAAGGGTTTAATCCGAGGCTGAAAAAACAGGTTCTTGTTGATCCAGACTTCCCTGTGGTACTCTATCTCCCGTCTCAGTGTTAATGAGCTTATGACTGAATCCACCCTCTTTATCTCTGCTCCCACGTTCTTGCCTTGCAGGCCAAACACTTGAACCGCGATTGCCCATAGGGGCATCCCGAGGTCGTGGAAATAAAGAACGAGTAATACACCTATACAACTGGTACCTAGATAGGTCCTTACACCGGCGTCATTGTGCTGCCTTTGGATGGACACTGAGGCAGGAAAGGAAGGAGACGTAGATGACGTGTCACTGAGATACCTGTAGCGAGACACAGGGAGTGTCCTGCACTTGTAAGGAAACCTGCTCCCCATCTAGGTTGATCTTCCTTGAATACAGGGCCCCTAGGGGATAAAAACAATCTCATATATATACACATGTGTGCATGCATGTGAGTGTACGCATGTGTGTATGCTTTTGTACATCTTAAAAAGGTTTATAAAAGAGAGTGAATTACCTGTGTTAGCTTCATAGTCTCCTATGAATCTCTTGGTCAAAAATCTTACTATCAAGGCTGTAAATTTACATCAGAGACTGTTAGCAAGGTCAACCATTAAATCCTCAGAATCCAAACTACAGAAAAAAAAACATAAGACAAACAAAATAATCCAGTACGTTATGTATTTGTCGCCCCCCGGTGAGACCTGATAAGTTTAGTTTAGTATGCCAGGAAAAAGATTAATTTCACACCAGAATACTGTACAACTACTTTGTTCTAATGTGAAAGGACCGAATTTGCGAATCTGGAAATACGGATAATTTGTTTTAGTTCAATGCACAAAACGCTACATCTGATAAGAATTTAAAAGAGAACACGTTAGATCCATAATAATATACGTTTAGTTTACCTTTGCGTGGAATATAAAAACCTTACACATTTTTTTTGCTTAAAATATAATGACAAAAAAATCTTTATTACTACCTGTTTTTCCGACGTTACTCGCTCCAAGAACGACTATTTTAACGTTTTTATTTGGTACACAGTCCAAAACAGGGTACTCCGGTATGGGAACTAGCAAAAAGTTGCTAGAACCACTGGTCATTGTTCTCGGTTGGTCGATAAGACGCATTTAGAAAGATTTAAAAGCTAAAAACCTTATAAGTTTGCCTGCAAAGTCTTGTCTATTCCCTGACTATTCCAAATAGCCCTTTCCAAGCGACAAGTTTGGATGTGTCTTGTTCATAATGTGAGTCCCGCCTGGTCGATGATTAAATCCGCTTGAAACAATATCTTGACAATCCTTTGAATCAAAAACCTGCTAAAAGTGTTCTCCGTCTTTTTAATTTTTATTGTTTCCCCGCTGGTTTCTCGTGTATAACATGTTAGATGTTAATACTCCAGACACCCAAGAGGACGGACTTCAACGAACAGGACAGGACAGAAATACCTAGACGAGAGCTGTTCCCTCGCTGAGGGGAGCACTCGCGTCTGGATCCTGCACCGAGCGGAGGGGCGTATGACACCGATGACAAAGCACAATAATAATGCTTCAAAACTACGGGTGGTGAAGACATTGAGATGTTTGTGTAAAAATAGTAAAAAAAAGTTAAAGGGTCTTTACGATAGATAGATAGATAGATAGATAGATAGATAGATAGATAGATAGATAGATAGATAGATAGATAGATAGATAGATAGATAATTAAGGTTACACGATTTACGATTGGTTGTTAAGGTTGATAATTTTAGAATATTTTGACCTTCATTGAAAGCTAACGCGATTAAAACATACCAAAATCCCAATCTTGAAATATGTGCTCACTATTAATCAAATTTACTGTTTTATTTGCTTTCATTTATTTTTATTTTTAAAAAGAGTCCCGTTTTTGTAGTGTCTAACGAAAAGCGGCGGGTACCTTCCGACTTGGTACGGAAACAGCCGAGCTCGAGCCGTGGCGCGTGAGCTCCCTCGCGCACCGCGCCGACGTCAGAGCCGCCCGCGCGACACTCCCTCATTCCGCCTCTAGCTGCTGGACGGGCAGGAAGGTTTTCCCCGGAACTTCAGCCTTTGCGGCTGTCATAGTTTTTATAAATTGGGGTTCGGTCCAATATGGCGGCGGACGGATGGAAATACTGATGACAGTCCGAAAGATCGCCTCGATTTGTACGATGGTGTGTTCCGTGTGGTGATTTTTTCCTCTCTCACTTCCTCACTTTGTCTTTATCCGCTAGCCAGCTCGTGTGTTGTTTTTGAAGTGGCGTTGCCATGTCCACTGCGGCTAGCGGCGCGCGCGAGCAGGCTAGGTAAACAAGCTAGCCGCCGAGCACGAGACCGTGTCACGCACGAGCGGCTCTCTCCGGCCGACGGCGGGGGGGGGAGTTTTGCGAGTCGGTTAATGTCGAGTTGGTGGTAATGCCGCAATAGAAGCACTTCGTTAACATTTAGCACGATTTCGACTCCTGGCTTTTCAGTTATTGTTTTTAGGGGTCAAATCACGATACAGCCAGCTAGGGCTAGTGAGTTAGCTCCCTAGCAGGCAGCATAAGTAAGCTAGCGAGCAGGCTAGCGTCGCTCCATAGATGTTACCTTAATAAACACAGTCTGTGTCCAACCTTACCTGACTGCGTTATTATCAAACACGTACTGAAGTAGCTGTTTGTCAGATTATTTATAGCTAGGATATATATCTACATGGCAATATATATATATAGCTACATTTTAATCAAGTGTTCAGCTGTGGTTTCTTTTTTAAAGCTGTAGTGTGCTGTTTCCTAACAGTTCAGTGTTGGTGTTCTCAGTGTGTTATCTAGCAGCCTGGACGGAGAGTGTCTTATATTGCTGACAGAGTTCATAGTCAGCCATAAGATATTCAACTGTTCAAGACGTGCTTACCTGGGAGGGTTAGTGCTGGTTTTTTCCTTCAGCTAGACACAACTTCACTCTTGTTTTAGGGTTCTGTGCTGGAATGTGGGTTTAGTTGTTGTCTTTCTTTTTTATTGATGTTCCACAACTGTGTATTCATGATTGACAGGTCTGTGGTCTTAACTGTTTCAGAATAACCCTTTTACCTCAGCACTTAGTTGGCGGATCCTGTCTACTGTATGTCTAGACATCTTAACAATGCACCCCCTGTGTGTGTCTGTCTGTGTGTGTGTGTGTGTGTGTTCAAGCAAAGTGCTTTGTCCAGCACATCAGTCAGTTGTTATTGTTAAAAGATCCTTCCTATTTGCTTTCCTTTTTTGTAATGCCCACAGGCTACATTTAATGTGCTCTGGGCTTACACTGAGTCACTGAGGTTATTTTTACAATGGGCACCTGTTAGACACAATCTTTGGCTTTTAGTCCTGTGTGACTAAATGTTGCTTTAGCTAATAATGCAATCCACCACTCCCGACATCACTATTGTACTCAGCTGACGGATTGTGCTGGAGTCATGTACCTTGTACATATCACCTTTTTTATGCCTAACTTGTCTTTGAACAAAGGGCAGGTGTTTCTTGATTGCTTTTAATATACAGCCACACTTAATGCATTTGTAACTGCTTTAAAAGTTTTACAGATACTGTATGTGTGCATGTATATATAAAATACCCAGACATCGATCACCTGCACTTTTAAAAAGAAAAACATGTAATTCATGAAATAGCCCAGGAGATGCATAACTACATTGTGTAGAGAATAAAACAATGTACCACTGTCCAATTATCTTATGAGTACATAGAGCTGAGTGAAAAAATACTATTGGTAATCTAAGTACACCCAGGCTATAGAATAGATGTTTTCTCTGTGGGTGGAATACAGGTGCAGTATGCACAACATACTGTAATGTCAAATGTACCTATCACTGCCCACAAACAGGATGTTCCTGTTAGTTTTTAAAATGCCAGTACACTTCTATTTACTTGGGCATTATGGTTGCCTTTTCTCAGGGCGCCAATGCCTCTGCCTTGGAGAAGGAGATTGGACCGGAACAGTTCCCTGTAAACGAACACTACTTTGGGTTGGTCAATGTAAGTGAAGTCAATTCCACATCATTCAGTAAATGGAGAGCTTGGCTAAATATAGCCGTGATTCACAAATAAAGTGCTGTTCTAAAACATTAGTCACTGTCACATTTAAAGGTAGCCTGACATTAAATAGGGTACTCATTCCTGACCACACACTTAACGGCTCATTAGCTTTTAGGTATGCATGCTTCAAAGCCACACACTCAAACTAAGTTGTAATCAGTCTTGTCTATCTGAAAGGACAGACCACTTCTTAGCATTGAAGGCTTCGGGCTCATTTGTGTAGGAAACGAGGCCTTTTATCTGACACTGAGGTCATTCCCTCATATCCATTGCAGTTTGGCAACACCTGCTACTGTAACTCAGTGCTTCAGGCTCTGTACTTCTGCCGGCCGTTCCGGGAGAAGGTGCTGGCCTACAAGGTCCAGCCGCGGCGCAAGGAGAGCCTGCTCACCTGCCTGGCCGACCTGTTCAACAGCATCGCCACGCAGAAGAAGAAGGTTGGGGTGATCCCTCCAAAGAAGTTCATCTCTCGCCTGAGGAAGGAAAACGGTAAAGCCAAAGAATATACGGGGGGAGGTGGTCCCGGGAACGGGCGCTCGGCGCTGTGGGGGTTTAAATGCTTGTTGATGGCGATAGTGATGACCGTGTGACTCACATCGTGTGAATCTGATGTAGCGGGTGGTGGTGGTGGGGGTAGGGGTGGGGCAGGGTGTTGAAGTGCTTTTGAAATGACCAAGCTCTATCAGTCTCACCCATTTCCTCCTATACTTTATCAGAGCTGTTCGACAACTACATGCAGCAGGACGCTCACGAGTTTCTCAACTACCTGCTCAACACCATCGCTGACCTGCTGCAGGAGGAGAAGAGCCAGGAGAAGCAGCAGAACGGGAAGCTGGTCCAGAATGGAGGCGGAGGAGGCGGTGGAGGAGGTGGAGGCGGGGGTGGAGGTGGAGGCGGGGGTGGCGGGAGCAGCACCGGCGAGGCAGAACAGGACGATAAGACCCAGGAGACCTGGGTGCACGAGATATTCCAGGGCACGCTCACCAACGAGACACGCTGCCTCAACTGTGAAGCGGTGAGAGCCGTTGTGTCAGGAAACAGCAGCGGGGTCCACGAGTGTTCCAGAGGAAACGGGACGTTTGTGAAAACACGCCCCTTCCTTTGGATGGGCAGGAAAAGTGCTTCTGAAATTCCAGGAGGCAAAATAAGTGTAATGAAAGTAAATGTCCTGTTTCTGTGGAAGTCTTCTGTACTCCCAATTTTGACAATCTCTATATATCTGCTGTTACTCCCTGGAAACTTCTTCAGATGTGTGTGGGTGTGTGTGTACTTAGATAAATGTACATACACATCTGTGATAATGCTAGACAGATTTAGCATGCCCAGCGATCTTACCTAACAATGCTTTTGAGTGCTCTTTGGTCTGTGAAACCTTTCAACGGCAGCAATAAAGTCTGTGTGTGCTGTCCCAGAGGATTAGGTACACACTGTACGATGAACAAAGCTTGGCGATATGTTTTGAAGAATCAATGTCAAAAGGACGTTAGTCACTGTGTTGGCTTGCACAGAGAATTACGCTTCTGTCACATGTATTTCACGTTTTGCCTTTGGGATGATGATGATGATGATGATGATTGCCCTCCACCACAGGTGAGCAGTAAGGATGAAGATTTCTTGGATCTCTCTGTGGATGTGGAGCAGAACACCTCCATCACACATTGTCTCAGGTACACACACAAACAGAACAAACTCGACATTTCTAAATCTTGATGTATTTTATTTATATTATTTATTCTCTGTGTGTGTGTGTGTGTGTGTATAGGGGCTTCAGTAACACAGAGACCTTATGTAGTGAATATAAGTACTACTGTGAGCAGTGTCGGAGTAAGCAGGAGGCACAGAAGAGGTAAGACGGCCTACTGGGACCCAGACGGGCTGGCGCACCGCATACCGCTGGATCTGTTTTCAGAGCAACCGTTTAAATGTGCCGTCTCTTCTTCTTGTCACTACGTCCTTTAGGATGCGGGTGAAGAAATTACCCATGATCCTCGCCCTGCACCTTAAGCGCTTTAAGTACATGGAGCAGCTGCATCGCTACACCAAGCTGTCCTACCGCGTGGTCTTCCCTCTGGAGCTGAGGCTCTTCAACACCTCGGGCGACGCCACCAACCCCGACCGCATGTACGATCTGGTGGCCGTGGTGGTTCACTGCGGCAGGTAGGCACCCAGCCACCGGCCAGCGCTGCCTTCATCTGAGGCATTACGGCCCGGCAGACGCATCACCCAGATGGAAGGGGGGGGGGGGTTAGTTTGCGGGCCGTGTGCAGATTTAGACAGCAAGGGAAACACGCGTTTAGCCCCGCCTCCCTTCTCTGTGCTTTTAACGGCTTACTGCTGCCGCTGGTCTTCGTGACGCAGCCATCAGATGGGCCCGTCGTGAGAAGATGCCACATTAACGATACGGCTGTAAATATGTTCACTCGGCTTGTAAAAGCCTTGATTATACTTTCAAGTTGAAATAAGGTGTAACAAGACCGCACAGCCCAAGTGTCCGTAGACACACACACACACACACATTGCAGTTTTGCTGGTGCTGGCCTTTAAAGTACACGATACGTATCGTGTCACGCTGAAACGCCTCTTTTCCTTCCAGCGGTCCAAATCGTGGTCATTACATCACTATAGTGAAGAGTCACGGCTTCTGGCTCCTGTTTGATGACGACATTGTAGAGGTAAGGTGGGGTGCTCTCTCGTCCTCCGCTCTGCAACAGTGCCTTCTCTAATTATACTTTTCAGAGAAATGAGAAGAGGAAGTGGAAGTTAAACAAAAATATGGACAGCTTTGAAATAATTGCTGACCGTTCCTATTTTGGACAGAGCTGTCAGCAGTTATAGAAACTTTCCCCAAATGTCAGTTGTGCTGGTTACATGTTTTACATGGACGTTTTGGGCATTTATGCGACTTACAAAGTGCTTTGCCATATGTTGACAGAATGTATCCTAGGTAGTACCGTAGATGGGCCAGAATTCCAGATACTCTTGAGCCAAACTACTAAACTACAGGATCAAATCTAAACAACAGGAAGTAAAAACCAAAACCTAGAAAGTGTATTAGCTTGTATTACCTCTCTCTCTCTCTCTTAAAAAACAAATGCGATCCATGTTGGTGTGTGCATGTGCACTCATGTTCCCACACAAACGTCAACGTCTATGGAGAAGGACTCGGATCCATGTGGAAATGCCACATCTTTTTACTGGGCTCCCGGGGCTATTATGCACATTGGCAGAACCAACAGCAAACAGAATCTGGATCTGCTGCGTCAAAGAGCCCCTCGTGTGCAAGACCGCTGTGTCTCGGGAACAGGGGGAACGTCTGGGCCTCGTGTTAAGACTGATGGCCCGAGTTTTTTTTTTCCTTTCTTTTATATAAACATCTGGATAGAAGCAGAAGCAGGTTGCTGCGGACCTGAGTGCACAGGACGTTCTGTTCTTGAAGCTCTGGTGTGTTGAGCTTAATACAATAGCGAGGCTCTGTTAGCCCAGGCTGCTCCTGTGATGGTATATGTTGGGGGAAAAGCTGGGATTAGATGTTTTCACTCCAAAGCACCTCACCAGCAACATGTTCAGTCAGGGAGGAGGAGAGAGGTGGCGGGGGATTGAGATTGAGAGAGGGATAGAGAGAGAGGGGGGATTGAGAGAGAGATATTTTGGGAGAGGGAGTGAGAAGGCTGCAGATGTTTCCACCATGTGCACATGCCACAGTTCTGATGGGATTCCTGCTGGTGCTCTCGTGGCCTCAGGGTAGCTGCATACCAGCAGACTACAGTCCCAGCGGACAGCTGTCAGCCTGACTGCTCCTGTGCTCAGCGGGTGGATTCAGCTTATGACAAACACACTTCATTTCATTTGCGCCGAGATGTTTTGGAGTTTTGTGTTGTCCTGTCCCTTGCTTTGTTATTTTATGACATTTGACTTAAATTGCGCAAGTTTAAGAGGATTTTCAGAGTGCTGCTTCAGACAGTCACCAAAATTGGATGGAAATTTACATGTCACCTTCTCTTTTCTTGTAGAAAATTGACGCCCAGGCAATAGAGGAGTTCTATGGACTGACATCTGACATTTCCAAAAACTCGGAGTCAGGGTACATCCTCTTTTACCAGTCCAGAGACTGAGCCAATGGGAGCGTGAGAATGGGACCACATGACTTTGTGAAAGTCAGGGTAAGGGAGAAGGCAGGGCTTGGGCAATGTTGGCGTGCTCCGCCCCCACCTCAGACCCACTCAGTCGAGCCCCAAAGTCATTCTGGCTTATCAGCGAGGCTTTGCACTGGAGCATCAAGTAAACGGAAGGCAGGAGCAGCTGATGCCAGAGTGCCCTGGCCATGGTAGAGCCATCTCCAGACAGAAGTCCTCCATCTCCGCACTCCCCTGCTTTGTGTTGTCGAGTTATATACGCACATTCTCCATCAATCACAGCCGAGGAGTCGCACACAACCCCGGAGATCGTACAGACGGACACATTCGCAACAGCGTCACTTTTAGTCACAGTAGGATGACCTGATTGAAAACAGCAGTGCAGGGAGTGATGGGATAAATGTGTTTTTTTTTCTGCATGACACCTTGTGTTGTTTTGTCATGGTGGTGTGGAGTACAGGAAAGGGTAATGGTGGCACAGCACACTGTGTGATGAAGAGATTTTCACGCCTGTAAATGCAGAGGGGTCATCCAGGCTGGGTTCAGGACTTTCTGCCTTATTGGACTTCCATTTGCAATGTTAAACATCTCACACTATTTGCCTACCACGCCACTAGCTATTTATGATCAAGTCTTGTAATTATCATATTAGATGTGGCAGTAAAACCATGTATCTCTGATCGTCATGTCTGGGTTCGGCGTCTGGGTTCACGCTCTAGCTGGTTCTAATTACGAGGGTGGATGAGGGTCTTTGTTTTGTTTTTTCTCCTCCCATGGGAAGAAGTGAAAACACAACTCATTTACATGGCAGTGTTTGTGGAAGGAGGCCAGCAGGTTGGCCTGCTAGAGTGGAGGTGGTTGTGGTGATTGTGGTGTCTGCATGTGCGTCTCCTGGAAGAATGAGGTTAGTTTGGCTCTTTGGGATTGTGATCAAGTATAAGGCCACTCTTAAAATTCTGGTGTGCTGAAGCACACGGTCTGGGTGTTGCACTACGACCTCTCAGAGTGCACATTGTGGACTAGTGTGCACGCTACAGAATGCAATGAGACATTTAGATTTAGTAATGTTCACTTTTGCTCACTGTTTTGCTACCAAAAGCTGGATAACATGTCACTGCTAGATTATTGTATTCTATTGCTGACTAATTGATTGTTAACTGAAGGTTTGTTTTACAACAAGGTATCAAGATTTCATTTAGAGGCTCAGGTAATTTATGGGTTTGAATGAGTAGCTACTGCCTTTTACCCATTATCTCCAAGCAAGGACCTCTTGCTTAATAACTATTTAACTGGATATAAATTGCTTATAAAGGGAAATCAAGCACAGCATTGTAGTCCATTTTGTTTCCTCCATGTTACCAGGAACCTGTTCCCAAGCATCGGACCGGGCTTGTCAGCAGGAAGCAGACTAGCTCAGCGGGTCATTAGAACAGCTCAGCAAAGCCCAGTAGGTGGCCATGTGTAAATTTTGCAAATTCATTGTAGCGTGAGGAGGTCCATAATCACGCGCGGGTGTGATCTGTGCTCTCCTACAACCACCACGTCCTTTCATGGCCACCATAGCATACAGGCATTTACGCAGAGATCATTGTAGCATAGATATTTGTATGTCTTAATTGGTGTTCCATGTTATTGGTTGATTGCTTAATTGCTTTTTTAATTTTTTGTTTGTTTTGTTGGAGTCAACTACCTAGTGGACTGGTGAACACAGTCCCTGGTACTGCAGGGGCTTCTGTGAATGTCTTACTCAGTACTCTCATCAGAACCAGAACATCGCTAGCCTCTAAAATGCTATGTCTGCAGTAATTCATCCAATAAATAAGAAGGGCAACGGTATAATAACCTGGTGCTGCAGGAGCATCTAATGCTTGGTGTTGGTTTACTGGCCCTTGGTGGGGTCTCGTGACTTTTCCTGCCTGCATTAAAATCAACTCTTGTGTGCGCCCACCTAAATCTGGGTGCAGGACAATGCAGTGAGGTCTTTTTTCGCTTTGCTCTTGCCTTTTAAAATTGAATTTCATTTGACACTTTTATTTTGGAATATGCATCTGTTAAAATTCCGAACTGAATGTGCTGCTGTTTAAATTCCACACATCTCACAGCTCCTGTAAATCATGTATTAAGTAATAACTTGTGCAGGGTATTACAGCTGTTATAACCCGTGTATAAGTGTTATAAACAGGTAATGGTGGCAGTAGCAAACATCACAATTCGGTGTTAACCCAAGCTTGTTAAAGCTGTGTTAAGACTGAACATATTGTGAGATGTCACTGACACTTATAACACTTTATACTTCGATAACGGTCTTAATGGAACTTTTATTATCGCCATGATTAAACTGGTGTGCTTTAACTGGACATTTGAGATTTTGTTGGTCAGTGGAGGAATAGGAGGGTGAGGATGCTGAAATTGGATGGTGTTCGTTGCTTTCTTGTTCTGCTTCATAATTTATGTATGATTGTAAACATTGTTGTTTTTCCCTAGACATTCTCAGTTTTATATATTTTGTTCATTTTTCATTTGTTGGCGCATGTCGGTGGGTTTGTGGGATATTACACGGGCTGACTTGTTGCTACAGAAATGTGCAACTAGTAACAGAGTTAAGAATCAGCATATTTCGGATATGCCCTAAGCTACATCACAAGGATCATCTTATTGCTTGACACGTTTATGCACTGATCATTAGAACTGAATATTAGCCGGAATTAGCGTTAGTGAGCTAAATTGTGATTGAAAACTTGGTTAAGTGCAATGATGCCTGATGCTAAGTCATGCTAACATTGGTTCTACCATTTTGTGTGTGTGTGTGTGTGTGTGTGTTGTGAGCTCCCCCGTCCCCCCCATCACTATCTGTTGCACAGTGGCGGCATTGAGTCTATGTTGGTTTTTTTTTTAAGTGCACTTTTGAGAAACAATGTATAGATTGTAAAAGAGGCAAAGAGACCTTGGGATGAAGTGTAAGGAATGTATGACAGAAAGGGAGTGTGCAGTCTGCCCCCAATACAACGAAAAATAAAAACTTAAACAACTTGAAGGTTTGTGTGGGTTACTGTAAACAGAATTACACTGGACATGAGCCGTATTAACCTGGTGTCTAACTGATATTGGGACATCGATTGACAAGCTTCAATTAGATCAATATTGTTGATTAAATGTTTTTGTCAGTAAATAAAGTAAATATGCTTGTTATGCGCAATCATATGATTTTACATAAAAATTGTTTAATCTAAACACAAAGTATGCTTCAGGCATGAAAATCTGTCACCTTTCGTCGAAATTCGCCGTTTTGAAGTCGAAAAGGGTGACCTACGTGAATCGTGTAGATCCGATGAGTTTTTTTTTGGGGGGGGGGGGGTGGTCGGGAGATTATATGTATATATTTTAATTATCATATTGACTTAATAAGCAAACAGAGCACTTCCGAAATTGGCAATTTCAATGACAGTGGCGGGCAGTTTCCGCCCAGAACCTTCATAGAGGCCAAATAGCGTTTCAATCATACGAACGTTCTTCATTCATGTTATTCATTTACTGCTAAGCGGGACGAGAAGCAGGACCTAGTGCTACACCGCGGACAAGTCAGAAGAGCGTACATTTACCACTACATTTACCAGATCGTACATTTTTAATTGGGTGGATTTAATTGGGTTAGGTTTCAATCGTTTTCATATGTTGCGGTAAAACAAAGTTACTGCCGTTCGCTACAGCGTTGAACACTATCTAACCACAAGCTCTTGTGATAAATAGGTAGATGGGCCTATTAAGTTCGCGTCAACCCCGTGTAGTTAACGGTGACATAAAATGAGAAACAAGTTTTTTTTTCTAGTGTGTCTGTAGTTGTAACTGGTGAATCCAGGGACGGGTGAGGATCACATTCGCGCCAGGGCTGAAAAGGTTGAAGATGAAGTTGTAAACTCTTGTCGTTTGAGTCTACCCTGTGCTTTAGCTCATGTTAGAAAATAAAAACACGTGAACCCTGGTATTTTTACAGTAATTTTCGCCGCTGATGTATTTATTGGTTCATTAAGACGTAATGGTTTTGACTGAGCCATCCATAATGGCGAAAGCGGCTTCTTGCGTTTACGGATTGCGTTTACATTGAATCCATTGACATGACAGTCAAAAAAATTTTTTTAATGGATTTTACTATATTTTACGGAGCCCGTAAGGTGACATCATGTAAAAAATAAATAAATAACGCGTGGCCACGACTTATTAACGCGTGGGAACGAGATACTAACGTCGCCTTTCACACGCGGCAACAAAGTTTATTTTTTCACAGCAAAGCAAGCAGATCCCAGGGATGTTCGCGAACTGACTGCCCAAGGAAGGTAAACCTGGCTTTATATAAAGTAATACTTACTAATGCGTGCGAACAAGATAATTAAGTCGTGGCCACGCGTTATTATATTTTTTACATGATGTCACCTTACGAGCTCCGTCATATTTGGCATCACCTGTCGCTGGTACACCAGCACCCCCCCCCCCCCCCCCCCCCCCCCGTCGCAGTATACCCATGACGTCACATGTCAACGCCCCCCCCCCCCCCCCACATGTCAACGCCCCCCCCACATGTCAACGCCCCGTCGCCGTATCCCCATGACGTCACATGCCCCGCCCCCCGGTCTTCTCGCCTTTTTAACCCCTGACCCATTTTCATGCCTGATGCTTAAATAGGGACAAAATCTTTAGAGAGTTATAACAGTTGGGAAAGAACATCATGTTCATATTTATTTACATAACTTCATCAGTCCCAGAAGTTACATTCAGGCTGGATTTTTCCAAAACCTTCACTTGTACTCTATTTTGGCAGACGATTGACTACAAGCCCCTAACTTTGTCTAATGATAGTTAGATTTTAGTAAATGAATACTGAGACTGAGAACCACCTTCCTGTAGTGGAGTGTAAGGCAAGCAGTGCAGTGTTGGTTTTAGGTAGATGCTGCCCCCTCCTGGTTCAATCCTGTATTACATCTTCAGCTTCAGCAGTCTTCAAAAGAAAATAAACCTTCATTCCTTCCCACTCAGTGTTTCTCACACTGAAACTGGTAGATGAAGAAATTTTGAAGAGACGGGCCTCTTTTGACCATGGTCATCTGTAAGAAAATAGTCACAGCAGTTTAGGTAGAACCTTACCTGTCTGTAGTTCAGTTCCAATAAAAATAATTACTAGACAGAAATTAAGAAATAAAAGTTTATTTGAAAGTGCCGATAGTGGTATACAAATCTCTAAAGGGAGAACAACACTGAAGACCTTGCTTCAAACAGCTGCCTTGGCCAGTAGACCAGTCACTGAAATGTTCAAATTAAGTCTACATACAGGTGTGTAACTACATCCAGAGTCATTATCTACATTTAAAATCTGACTTGCATTATCTGGCCTATTTTACACATAAATCATTTTATGAATGAAGTCCTAATATGGCTGGTATAAATGGGACCCAACATTGCTTTATAACAGGTGATTTCTTCAGGCCTGTTCACACTACTTTTAAAAGAGTATCAGGAAACAAATGTATACCAATAAAGCAATAAACAGTATACAACTCTACAACAGTTGTTCAAATCCCAGTCTCTTCCCACCTAATCGAATACATCTAACACATCTGAGTCTTTTTCTCCGAACTGAACATGGCGAGGTGGAGCAGAGTTAAGGGCGTTAGGCAGCTTTACACGCCTGAACACACCCTGGAGCTACAGTGAGAGGTGAGAGGAGGACTTTGAAGGTTGTGTAACAAGGTCTTGAGTGAAATACCGATTTATGAACAGCTGGGCACGTCGGGCTGCTTGGAGAGAGACCAGCTATGAATATTTAATAATTCTAAAAAAAAAAAAAAACTATTCTCACCAAGAGCGATTTTTAAGCAGTGTAAAGGCTGCTCTGTGTGATGTCTGGTTATTTCATATTTCATATTTATACTCAATAATATTTCTGTTAAGCTCTATGATATGCAGTTTGTTTAAAAAAAACTGTCCCAAATCAACTTTTTTTTAAAGCAGTGATTATACACTTAAGAATGCCATTGAATTGCCATGTATCAGCATTATTAACATTAGAAAAAGTATGAAATCCACAAAACAGTATGCCGTTATGTCGGGTGTATGCAGAAGAGCATTGGACTCTGTGAAGCAGGTGAATAATTCCGCAGTCCACAGGCATTACACACACTACACTAGCCCGTCTAGAAGTCATACTATTGTCTCCGAGCCAGACACCTTGCCAGTGAAAAAGTCCCAGAAGTTGCTTGACTGCTTGCTGTCTTCCGACGTGGTGGAGGAGTTGGAGCCCTGACGGACCCAGACGCTCCTCTCTCTGGAGCTCCGAGGCTGGGAGCCACCCTCCCGGTGGCCCAGGCTGAAGTTCGTGTTCTCTCTTGGGCATGCCTGAGCCACGGAGCCCCCTTTGTGCCCCTGGAGCTCTGGTTCCTCAGCCTGGAGACGGACAGAGGGCTGGGCAAAGCTCAGCAGATTGTGATGGGAGTGGAACTGTCGCATATGGGCTATGCACTTGGGTGGATTCTGGGATGAGCCTGAACACACACACACACACACACCAACTGCAGGGTAAGCAGGGCATTTTGCAGAGCATAAAACTCAAATAAACACACCTATCCAGTAACTGGACAGACTGAGAGTCCAGTGCGTCCAGCCAGAAGAAAGGCCTCTCTGAGCCCAAAGGAGTCAGCGACACTCACACTGTCTGCTGGTGTTGAGGCGCAGCACGTTGAAGAAGACCTCGTTGCTCAGGCTACCGTCCCCGGTCAAGTCCCCAAACAGGGGGGACATGGGCTCTTTCAGGGACAGGTCATCACTGGACTGACCCACTGAGTCCAGAGACATCTGCGTATCCCTGCGGGCGCCCATATCTGGCTCCACGGTCAGACTGCTGCCACTGTGACAGGCCAGACAAGGACAGATCTAGATTACAGGACACTAAACCATAACACTCAGCTCAAGTTGAATATGTCAACATAAGTCATGGAGGAAATCCTTCTATCAGACCTGAATGATAATAATTGTCACTGTCCACTGAAAATATCTGAACAAAGCCTTCTCCATCTCAGAGCAGCGGGGCGGGGCTGGGGGCGGGGCTGGGGGCGGGGCTGGGGGCGGGGCTCCCTCCACACTGCCCTGACTCACCTGAGTTTCCTACGGAGCAGGTAATCTATGACATCTGGGTCTGTCTGAATGAGACTCATTAGCACCTCCTGCTGGAGCTCAGCACACACCTGCAGTCAACGTATGGAGTCATACAGAGGTAGAAGGCTGATCCAGGATCAGTGTACGTTTCTCACGTAAGCAAGAGGTGGAAGATGACCCTGTCTGCTTCAAGGTTAGTCACGTTAGCCTCTCCCTCTCTCCCTCTCTCCCTCCCTCCCTCCCTCTTACCGTGAAGAGGAGTTTATAGTGCTGGATGAGAAGCAGGGTGACTGAGATGATGGCAGCGCTGTCTTCTATGCCCAAGGACTGGGGGTTCGACTCCTTCTCTGTTCCCCTCTCCTTCTGGAGCAGGTTGGGACCAAAGATCACCGCCAGGTTGGTGGCTGTCATCTTATTGCCTTGGACCTGGACACGGAGAATGGAGAAGACTGTGAGCTACACAGGAAGAAGAGCTCAGCTGCAGTCACAACACTGCACCTATAAAATAACATCTCTGGAACTTAGGAGTTCATAAGAAAGGTCAAATTCGCGACTTCTTACACCACTAAGTGAGAATGATAGAAACCCACAGGCAAAAAAAAAAAGGAAAGTCAGCAACAAACAGAATAAAAGTGACCATAGCATGTGATGTAGAGACTGCTGTTTGTGGAATGCTGTGTCACTGGCCCAATGTCCCCACGCAGGCCAAGGGGCAGGGAGCCCAGAGTGGGAGGAGCTCAGAGGAGGGGAGTGTGATGGGGGAGGAGCTTGGACGTGGGGAGTGGGGTGTTACCTCCTGCTGGTCAGGGCCCGTGGAGTCGTGCGCATGCTCCTGGACTGTGTGCAGTAAGCTGAGAAGCCTCCAGAGGGAGTCGCAGTTACACGGGGGCAACAGATACAGCAGTTGCTGCAGGTATGACAGTTGATCGTCTCCCCGCAAATCTGCAACACACGTCCACGAACACACGTGCACACATGCTGTGATCCCCGATCTGAGTGTAGCTACTCCAGTTTGGATATGCATATGAGTAGGTGTGTGTGTGTGTGTGTGTGTGTGTGTGTGTGTGTGTTCGTACTGTTAGCATGCAGGAAGGCACAGTAGAGTTCTCTGGGCAGTAGAGGGTCAGGCATGTCCCTCAGAAACTCTTTCAACAGGGCTGCAACATCATGAACACTGTGCTCTTCATCCAGAATAACATCCATCCCACTGTCAAAGTCATCACGCAACTGACAACACACACACACACACACAGACACACAGACACACACACAGACACACAGACACACACACACACACACACACACACACACACACACACACACACACACACACACACACACACACACACACACACACACAGGCTCAACCACCTTTTCCACACAGGTGAAGGCAGACAGAGACATATACACTATTCTCTCACATATTCACCAAGGTACTGTCAAAGTCTGTACGTCTCCCCCCACACATCAAAGCTATTCAGAAACAGCAGAAGACACACGCACACGCACACACTGTGGTCAACCTCTAAGGAAACACAGAGAGTTTCTAAAATACAAACTACAATGTCAAACAGTCAAAATCTGCCTACACTGCACATCAAATCTCCTCTCTGTCCTGTCACACAGGTGCGGGAATGAACTTCCACGAGCTCTTAGTACAGGTGAGCCACTGGCTGTCTTCAAACAGAACTGAAGTCTCCCCTCTTCACCGAGTCCCTAAACACTTAAACAAGCACTTTATAAAGCTTCCCCTGACATCTACTCCACTCCAGACACGGCTTTGGCCTTCTAGTGTCCGCCGCTCCTGTGTGTTGTCACACGCGGATACGGACTTGACAGACACTGCAAAGCACTTCTCCAAGTCGCTCACGAGAGGATCTGTCACTGCTGCAGATGTAAACATTCACGCCAAGAAGGGCGTGCGGAGGCCGCGGGGGCGGATCTATCCGGAGCTGACGCTAGAGAGCAGTGTGAGCCCCCACTTACCTGCCGCACCCTCTTCTTAGAGCTTCCCACGCGGAAAATCCCCACCGTCTGCAGCCCTGGAGATGACAGGGAGGGAAGAGAAGAGACCCTCAGAGACCCTGCCCACCCTCGGGGGCTTCAGCGCAGAGACAGCTGGACATGATATATAGTCGGTAGGGAAGAGGTGTGTTCGGCACTTCTGATTGATGCTCACACACATAAGGCTGTCATATTTCACCTAACAGAGTATTAATGTATGTATGCAACATGTATGGATACAACAGCATGGAGATTTACAGCTGGAGGTTTGACAGGTGCTGGTGCCACACCGGCCACTAATTTGTGATGTACGTGACGTACGATGTACGTTATATACAACGCAGAACTTGTTCGGATAAAACACAGTAAACATTCCGTAGCGTGTCACGCCTAAATGTGAACGCGAAAAGTTAACGTAGATGAGCTTTGATGATGTGTCGAGACGTGTCACACAGGTGAGCTATGAAGGGCCGTGGTCTTCTGGGGTGGGGGGCGGGGCTTGAGCTGACCGTGGGTGTGGATGTGCTGACAGCAGCGCTCCATCACCCGGGGCACCTGGCAGTAGATGGGGTTGAGGCTCAACTTGGCCTGGGCCCGGCCGGCCGCCGACGCCTTCTTCAAGTCCAGCTCGTTGGGGTGAGAGAGCTGCAGGGCCTCCAGCAGACGAGACTGACTCTCCACCAGGTCCGAGATGGAGTCCACCGACAGCCCACCCTAGAGAGAGACAGAGAGAGAGAGAAAGAGAGAGAGAGAGAGAGAGAGAGAGAGAGAGAGAGAGAGAATATTCATTCCCTTGATTCTATGTCTCTAAAAACATAGATTGAGGGAATCACAAAGGTTTTGTCAGAGCTTCCTCAAAAGATCACACGCTAGATAAACCCCCCCCCCCCCCCCCCCCCCCCCACCGTTCCTCTAGAGCTCGGGACCTGTAAGTGGCTGGCTGAAAAGGCAATGGAAAATACATCAGCGTTCAATTACTGTGAGGTCCGTAGACACAAACGTTCACGGGCCGGAATGTAAACACATTTTCTTAAGTGCTCTTCAGCCTCCACCGAGCCCTCCGGTGACTCATCAACACCGCACTCCTCCGCCGGCCCGTGGAGCCACGATCGGGCACGACGATTCGGCCGCTGTGTCCGGTGACGGACACCTGGAGAGAGGGAGTCCGCTCCCACCCAGGTGGGCCTGGAGCACGGTGACCTGAACTGTAGCAGGCACACGCCACCCACCACACCCTGCACACCACCTGGGGCGACGCCGTTTCTCTTAGCCTTACACTTTGTAAATGTGAAGTTCATGATCTCCATAAATACAATAAGCAAGCAGCATGGAGAGAGATATCAGACCTTGTTTCAGACCAGACCACACTGAGGGCGGGCCACTGACAAATATTATTTCTGTCAAGAAACTAGGTATTATCTTTGAACACAACAATGTAATAATATTTACCCATTGTATTTTTTTTTGCTAGTTAACTGCTAGGAACTGAATCCACCTAATATGTGAAGATCCTGTCTGATCTCTTTATTTGTTCCCTAAAGAAAACGCCCTGCTCAAGTCTTGGGTTAGTCAGCTACAGAATCCATCACAATGGTTTCAAACCTGGTGGTTTCAAACACAAGAATGTTTAACCATGTTTTGTTCTTCAGCTGCAAATAAGTTCCATAAGTAAAACAAACCAAAGAGTGTCTAGTTTAACTTGACCTTCTTCTGTCTATTTTGATCCTACATTATTTTTATGGACTTTATATTTCTCCTGCTACTCTGAGCCATGTTCCTAAAGATCTCTGAAATTCTCGTACGTCTGGTCATATTTCATATCAGCTTTTCTACTGCAGTGTTATGACATGGACGTGACTCACTCTCCCTTTAAATAATCATGTCCAGGCTTAATAAAGCAAACACATCCGAGGGAAAACAGCAGGGCCTGGCAACCCGAGCCCTGTCCCTTGTGGACCAACAGCAACATTACCACCCACAGAACTTAATGCAAATACGATCACACATGCACGACTGCTCCCATCCACAGAAGAACACATACAGGCCCACATCCAGACACGCAGAACCAATCTCAAACAAACACAAACACAGCCCCCCCCTCCCGACGGCGGGCCACCATGCGAGCCCTCAATAAGCCGACCGGTCCGACCGCCCGCAAGGGCCCCGTACCCGTCTGTGGCTGCGGGAGCGGCCGTCCGTGAAGCTTGCGGAGTCGGGTTTGCCGTGGACTTCCGCGGGCGGCGAGGAAGAAGATGCCCCCCCGGGACAGACAGCCGTGCGGCCGCCCTGCTGTCGCTTCTCGGCGCGGAAGTGCATGACGCTGGCCTCCAGCTCCAGGCAATCCCTGCGGCTCTCCTTCAGGGCGTCCTGACGCTGCTTGTGCGCCCGGTCGTTAGCGATCACCTTTGAGAGAGGGATCCCGAATGCCTTGGGGGCCGTTTCTGTGGGGGAGAGGGGCAGGAAAGAGAGAGATATGATGGATTATTGTGCTCCATCAGGATGATTGGCTATTAGAATGTCTTCTGCCACACGGAGCAAGCCCATGCTGAAGGTGATGGGAGAAATGTAAAGTTGGGATAAGCGTAAATCAGGTTCTTTTGAGGGAATGGGTATCCGAAATGTTACGCTTTCATTACAGAACAGGATAAAGTAATGCCGTCTGGACTGGGACACCCCAGCGTCTCATGAATATTGTGTTGGCCAGTCTGGATGGGTAATAATGGATGTAATTCCATCCAGTTCCTTAGATTACATTACTGCACACACTGGAACATGGGAACATCACATACACGCCTACGTAACTCTGAATTTGGCCAGGCTACCTACAGTGACTTATCTTTGAAACCAGGTGGGTCACGGAACCACGGAACCGTGTGATGCAAAAGAATCTGATGCAAAGCTGCAGGCTTCTGTTGCTGTCTCTTGTCCAATAACCAGGTAAAGATTTATATGCTTGTTTGGTGTGCCAGGCTGCCACAGACATTTTTGTAGATGTACACCCCCCCCCCCCCCCCCCCAACCTGTGGAGGTTGGTGCAAAGGATGTCACAGGCCTTGACCACCCTATTGCTTATAGTTCAACTGACTTTATTACAATACTGTAGAGAAAGAGGCACAGAAAAGCTTCTAATCTGTGTATACAACAAGACAAGGGCCTAAGTCATTGTTCTGAAGCTTTGATTTCATTTTTCCATCCAGTTTTCCTTTCATATTTCTAGCAGCCTCTCAGGTTATGATCAAACTGACTAATATTGTATGTATCTATCAATCTGATTGTTCAAGAAGGATGCGTGTGATATAATCAAGCAAAATAACACACAAAAACTAATTATTAAACAAATTGCATTTGAAATCTTGTTATTTACACACTGCAGCATAGAATCTCTCTCCCAACTCTTCAGACTGTACACAGCCCCAGTACAATTTGCCTGTGAGTTGTAGATCCCTGTTGACAACACAGCGCTGATGTAAGGAGACATAGCCTCCAGTCTAAGTGTTTACAGTATGCCCACGTCTGCCTTGGACAGAATACCCATGCGGTATTGTTAGAGTAAAACTGAATAAAATATGCAGAGTTTGTGAAAAGCAGGCAATGTCTTTGAGATATTGATCTGATAATTCTGCTGATGTTATGGTACTGTTTAGCTTCTGTGTGCTTCCAACAAACACAGACCCAATCAGCACGAGCCAGAGAGAGGAAGAGGGAGGGAAGGAGATTAGGTTCAAAACATAATCGCATTTGATCCGCCCAACCGTTGCACTGGCAACCAAACCCTGGATCCAAATCTGGCAACCCAGTCATCATGACATCATGAAGCACCTTTAACACTGGGCCTACGTCAGAAAAACAACTATTATTCTGATGGTGAAATGTGGGTCCCTCCTAGGGACATGTAAGTAAATCTCTTAAAGGAAAATTAACAGTTAAGTATGCTTAAATCCTGGATCTTCATGCTGTAAGTAGTAGATTAAATGAAATAATTTACATATTCATCTCCATGATTGGTATAAAGTGGACTGCTTGCTGTTTGTTGTCAGAATGTGGTTTCACATAAAACCGGCTCTGAGTACACACCCCTGAAAGGGCAGTAGGACCTCCCCAGGGTAGGAAGTGAGGTCTACCTCAGCAGGAATGCCCCCTGGAGCATGTCTGTACTCTCAGCTGCCCCTCCCACACCCACCCTCTGCTTCCTGCCCTTTTAAAGTCTTTTGTTTACCCTGGACCATCAGGCTGGACTGCTCCACTGACCTGCCAATAATCTGGAAGGATAGTGGGATTAGCTCCCGCTATTAGCTTTTCGGACGCATTCCGTCAGCCTGCCTCCACCCACGTATTCTTCCAACCCTCCCCCTGTCTCTCCCACCCCCACCTCCAGGGTGGGCTCGGAGACGGCTGGCATGTGCCACACTCCAGCACTGGCGTGAGGCAGAAAGACTGGTTGAATGGTGCACCTGTGCTCTCCCTGCATAAGGCAGGCCTGGCCATGCTCACGGACTCTTATGTCTTAAGGAGCCAATATCAAACTGTAATCCCAGCAAAATGAGCCCATCTAAATAGAGCTTGATGGGACCATTATTATTTCATTAGGAGCTTATCATCATATTTACAACCAGGTAGATTCATGCACAGTTAACAGTAAAACATAAAGATTATGGAAACTGTCGTCCATTTGTTGTAGAAATTGTATTCTGGCTTAACCTATGAACATAATTTGCATCCCATAAAATGGGTCATTTGCTTCCAGTGAAATGGAAGAATCCATATTTAGACATCAGACTACGGGAACGGTAACAAGAAACTTTGGTGCAGTAGGTTGCACAGAAGGGCACAAGGACACGGCACACGGCAGCATCTGCTGCAGCCAGTGGAAACCCACAGTGGCCCCGAGAGCCACGCCAAAGCTCAATGTTCTGCTTAGTGCTAAGGCTGGCTAAGTAATGCATCTTAAAGGCCTAGAGGAGATTTGGTAGGAGGTGCCTGCACCTCCAGCTGCTGTCTCAGTAAGCTAGGGTCAGAGGACCTCAAGCAGGAACATCCTCTAACCACCCTCTAAATGATGCTTACAGAGAGACAGACTGAGAGAGAGAGAGAGAGAGAGAGAGAGAGAGAGAGAGAGATACAGAGAGAAAGCATAAAGAGCTATCACCATTAGTGAAACAAGGATGGTCTGTGTATATCTGTTAAGATTACTTAACTCTGGTTTAGTTTTAATGCTCCATCTAAGTATCATTTGTTTCTCATTTAAAAAATCACAGTGGAGATGGGAGTGGTGAGATAAAGGTGGAATGCCTGGTACAGTTTTGACAGCGTAAGGAGGCCTGCGATAAGGCTCTGTTTCACATGCTGTTCAAGGGCTTCTCTTCCTTATGCACTTTGATTAGAGATTAGAGAGTGTGGAACTGTCGGAGAGAGTCGGAATCATCTCAAAACCAGGTGCAGATGAAATTAAAGCAGAATTAAAAGTTTTATCTTCAGTCACTCAACAAAGGCTGTTCTATTCAGGTACAAGAAAGTTTTACACATTTCTCTATAAATTAGAGATCACCGACTCCAGCATGAAAAGGAATCCCTTACCTCTCTCCTTCTTTTCTTTGGAAAAAGAATCAAACTTCCTTCTTAGCGATTTCCTCATCTTGTGAGTCTCTAGACAAGAAACAGAGAAGAAATGTTTTGCGAAGAACACCCAACACACTTCACCAGAAAATTCAATTTTGGGTAGTCACTAATGATGGCTTAGTTACCTCGAAAACGTACTGATTACTCCTTCAAAAAGTAGCTTAGTTACTTTATTGATTACTTGATTTTAAAAGTAACCAAGTTAATTTACAAGTTACTTTATTTGTTTCTTTCAGCAGCTGTCGACAACGACCAAATGACAATCAGTTTTGCCAGTACTCACTTTATTGGAAGAGTATTTTTAACAGTAACAAAGTATCTCCTGACATTACATGTGTCGCTGTGCTGTATTATTTGTAAACGTAATACAAGCAAACTATTCAGTCAGATAGATATATGTTGTGAAACTGACTTTCCAGTTTTCTGAAATGTTAGACACTTCCAAAAATTGTGACCCACAGATCTAGAGGTTTCGTATTTGCCTACTATTTAATCTCAGGTATTATTGATATCAAATTTTATTTAGTGAGAATACAAAAATCCCAAAACTTTTGTTTATGACGAAAATTAACAAAATACAACCACTTCCCGGCCCAATGTAATTGTCTCCGTTAGTCGTAAATATTGCTTGAGAAAGAACATTTGTCCTTCGACTGGAGAGCACTAAAAATAAGACACTGAGCACAAACGTGGTTGTGCAGATGCAGCTGTGAGGCTGGTCTTAATCGTCTACACAACCCAAGGGGGAAAGAGTCTCTGTTTATTAACTCTACAGTCTCAGACTTCACAGCGCCTGTGTCAGCTGTGAGCATTCTCCTTCTCCTTCTCCAATATCTATATACATATATACATACACACACATATATATATATATGTGTGTGTATATTCATATTTTCATATATGTATGTATGTAAGCATATGTGATCTTACATGTGTCCTGAGAAAATGCTGTCTCATTTGTTTTCAGGGCATTCTTGTCCCTGCAGACTGGCCAAAATAACTGTGTTGGTTTTTGAAAGAAGTTCAAATGTCGGAAGAGACATTTGTTCCCGAGAGTAGAGGGTTCAGGCAATATCCAGATGTGAGAGAGCTACTGTTAAAATGTGCTGGGCATGGGGGGGTTGAGTGAGTTGGGGGGGGGGGGGTTAGAGAGAGAGACAGACAGACAGACAGAGAGAATAGGAGGCTGTGACACCACAGTGGGGCTTTAGGCAGCATGTGAAGAAGATTTAGGTGGGGTCATATTCCCATGACTACAGGAAATGAGAATTTATTTCCACAGTGACTGGCCCTTCCCCCTCCCCACACGCTAAGGCATCATGAACTAATCTCCCATCAACGCCCAGGGGGGAGCGGGGGTTTGTGCACCCAGGGGGGGGGGGGGGGGGGAGCGGGGGTCCACGCCAAGCTAAGGCAAGGCCGAGAGCCGCATGCAGACCAATCACGCAGCCAGAGAAAAGAAAAGCAAACAAAACTACAAGAAATGCATTTAAAAATAACACAGTCAACACTGCCAGGGAACTCTTCAGAAGGAACTAAGACAAATACAACAGTTGTGACAGGCTTGACATCCCCAGTGAATACTCCAGTGAGTGTCATTTATATAGGACCACGGGCCAGTTTTCCACCCCAAACATCTACAGCTCATGTCGGTTTCCTCAGAGGTAGCTGTTGGAGCCACAGCAGAGATTCTATGGAATTGCCCTTTGGGGCAGCAAGCGTAAAAGCATAAATATTCCCACAAAGTTCACTCGGCTTTTCCCTATGGGGTCAGCAGGAGTGTGGGGGTTAGACCTGCTCTCTTGATGATTGGCTAGAACTCCACAGAAAAAACATGCACGGAAGCATGGGCCGGCTTCCAGCTGCTCGTATCGTGGAGGCGCTTGGAACGGCTCAGCTTGGCACGTCCCAACATGCTCAGTTCCGACGCGCGGTTGAACGAGCGAGGGAATCGTACACGCGTCCGGAGACTCCTCATATTAAAATGCTTCCTCCGCATAACCCAGCGAGGGCCAGGTGCGGAGTGGCGGGAGAGCTCGGAGGCATGCGGTACCGGGGGAGGACGGGGCACAAGGAGGTCAAATGTGCGGCAGCAATAAACAAACATGGAGCCTAGAATGGAGGCTTTGAGTGGCACCACCCTCCACACCTACACCACTCCCGTGCAACCATATCGCCCTTTGCTTTTCCCCTGAACCCCTTTTCTCTCCATCTTTCTCCCCTACACTGTCTCTCTCACTCCCTCTCACGCCCACAGACACGCACGGACACAAACATGCGCACGCATAAACACATTCTGTCTCTTCTCCCTCCAACACAGAATCCACTGGATTTACTGGCCCCTTGCATTCCCGAAAGATCTACTGCGGTCAGGCCTTACGTGGGTTCACTGTGCTATCAACAAGTTCCAGTTTATTATCATCATCTTGCTGTACTTCCAGTAATGACCACGTAACATCTGATGACTATGACTTATAAAAAAAACCACAAGGGTGGAGTGTACGTAAGGAGAGGGTGGAGGTTAGTTGCCCTTATAAAGGAAGTATAACTCCGTCTCAACGAGGCCCCTCGGGTGGAGTGGTTATGTAGGTGCTGGTGTACCCTTCGGGATGCTGATGTTGAAGTCCAGGTTTCTCTCCTCCAGGTGGTAGAGGGCAACCTCCTGTAGACGTGCTCTCTCCAGCTCAGACAGGCTCTGGATGGGCACTGCCTGCAGCTTGAGGTTCTGCCCCAACATGGTGGTCCACGTGTGTTCCCCCTGAAAGGCGAGGTGGAGAGAGAGAGGTTTGATAATAACCACTAGAGTCGGTAAGACCAGGAGGTTGAAATATACTGAAGACAAACACAACATATTAACATGTGCACACACTTTTCTTTGGTGTCACTAAATAGAGACGTGTACCGTGGCATCATTAATTATTGTATGTTGTTATGCAGTAGGTGATATTTTATGCTGTTTATGCTCTGATATTTTTGTCATAATGGCTCTCACTCTGAAACCAACTTCAAATGAGCAAAGGAGGCTTCAGATTTCAGATCAGCCTGCGTTAAATCCCATGTGCACGAGAGAAATAAAGCCCTGTGTTCCTAAAATGTTCAGTCTAGACACTTCCACGTTCTCAAACAGAGTATTCTTCTCCGCAGTAGAGACTGGAATGTCCGCCCAACCTAAACTGGGCTTTGTTTTGATTTGTTCCACAGTCCATTTTGGGGACGCAGAGTATCTAAAATGAATGTTAGGAGAACGTTAATCCTCCCACTTTCACTATTTCGTACAGCTACTGCGTAGCTGCTTTCACTGCTGGCAGGGCAGTTTTAGATAAACATCAGACAAGTACGCATACGGCGACCACACACAATCCCCTCTGACAGCGGGCATCCTGTGTGCAGTCATGTGGCGTCTATGCTGAGTGCCTTTATATAGCTGTGAATAGGTGGGATGCTTACCCAAACAAAGGAGTACTGTCATCAACTGCCCTTCACCACCAGCTGTTCATTAAGTTTCCCATGAGTCTTAGCTTTTCTACACATGTTTTGTGGGAAGGGAAGGAAACCCTGAAGTTACACTGGCTGATGGGAGTATAAAAACTGCAGAGCAACGCTGTAAATATGTAAATACTGGCTGTAAATATGTTCTGGTTTTCATTTCTGTTGAGGAACAGAGATAGATGAAGGAAGGAGGAATCAACTCAGCTCTGATCTGATGCAGACCTGGTCTCTGACCCTTGACCCCTGGCCTCGGGCCCTTTCTCCTGTGGTCCACTTTGATGCTGAGTGAAGGGGAGGTCAGGGGCTAACACTTGGCACACAGAGGTGCAGAGGATCATTAACATGGAGTTGACCTTGGGTGGGTGACCCTGGGTGGGTGACCCTGGATGGGTGACCCAAAGAAGAGCATCCTGTACATTAGTCATGCCACATGAGCTTGGAGGAAACGGCTTTCAAAAATGACACCTATCTGCTGGGACATTAATGGTAAACCCATCAAGCGTGAATTGCTACATCCTTATTTGACTGTCTTTGGTACATTTATTACATCTCCTGAACTTTTGCTATTATCTCTCTCCTTTTGTTTCGTTTTGCTTCTTTTTGGGTGTGGGGTTGTGGGTTGACTTAGAGACAGCTTAGCTTTTGTTTTCACTGGTGAATCATAAAGTCCTGGTTTCCCATAAAGGAATTTTGGAAAATGGGAAACTATCCAAAAGGCCCAGTGTCTACAGAGCAGCATCAGTCTGACACAGAGCACACTGCTGTATCTCACCTGCAGGATAATGAAATAACAACATGACATGTGCAGTCTTTGCTACCTCTTAAAACTGCACAGCATCTGAAGAGTGAAGTATATCCTTCTCTTACAAAGGCAAATATGACTTGCATACCCTCACATACTCCATGACAAAGGCCTAAATTAGTAACATTTGTTGAAACCCTCCCACAGAGGGTTATGACTGCTTTGGTGTTTAGACAGGAGTCATTTGAGTGCCGAGCGGCACGTACTACCATAAAATTCACCCATCACAACTCCGTATCACTACTCCGTATCACTACTCCGTATCACTACTCTGTATGAGTACTCTGTATCACTACTCCGTATCACTACTCTGTATCACTACTCCGTATCACTACTCTGTATGACTACTCCGTATCACTAGTCCATATGATTACTCCGTATCACTACTCTGTATCACTACTCCGTATCACTACTCTGTATCACTACTTCTTATCACTACTTCGTATGACTACTCTGTATCACTACTCCGTATCACTACTCTGTATGACTACTCCGTATGACTACTCTGTATCACTACTCCGTATCACTACTCTGTATCACTACTCCGTATCACTACTTCGTATGACTACTCTGTATCACTACTCCGTATCACTACTCTGTATCACTACTCCGTATCACTACTCTGTATCACTACTCCGTATCACTACTCCGTATCACTACTCTGTATCACTACTCTGTATCACTACTCCGTATCAGTACTCTGTATCACTACTCCGTATCACTACTCTGTATCACTACTCCGTATCACTACTCCGTATCACTACTCTGTATCACTACTCTGTATCACTACTCCATAGGTGACAGTAGGACGTCTTTCTGTCACTGTGACAAATAGGATGTGCCCTCAGGCTGGAACTGTTGAGCTCGGCCCACTGGATTCTGGATCGTGCCGCATCCGTTTCCTGCTCCGTCTCCGGGGTCCTTCCTCTACGGTCATTGTCACACCACCGGCTGCGCGGCTACACATAAAAGTTCAAAGGTAACGGTTGTGTTCTTCGTGTTTTTCTCACCCTGTCTCTCTGTAACCTGTGAGAATGATATGGCTAAGACCAGTGGGGATGGATCTCACTCCAGCAACACAAACCCACACTGTTCATGTGCTCTTATTTTGCTCAAACAGGTTACACAACAGAATATTACAATTAAGCATGATTATCAAAAAGCTCCATGGGTGTGAACCATTAATCATGGTTATAGAATCAGGGTACCTCAGGTCATAGAGTAGCATATGTTTTAGACCCTCGCTAGCCTTGAGCTATTAGCTGCAATTTATTTGATAATTGTATGCCATCCACACAGGGTAATGTTGTGTGTCTTGGCTTAGTAATCAAAGCAGCAATTAGTAAAATTGTCCCTCATTACAGTGGTGAAGAAAAGCAGTTCCCATCCAAGCTGTAAATACCCCCCCCCCCCCCCCGACCGACACACACACACACACACACACACACACACACACACACCCAAATGCAGTGTGTATGTGCATGACTGTGAAGAAAAAGTGAAATCTCTTCCCACATGTTCAGCGGCTCAGGATTCAGCTCCAGGACGCCTATGCAAAAATATCAGATCCTTATGAACTGGTTAACCACTTGCTTGACCACAGAGTGATTCAAATCTTCAAGCCCCGACTTCAAGCATCACCCCAAACAAGCTCCAGGCTTTGTGAAAATTCTGCTCATTGTTTTGAATGTCAGACTAGCCGAATGAATCTCACCCTCCCGCTGTTCCCCAGAGCCCTCCACACACTCATGCACAGCAGGGTGCTCTGAGAGGAAGAGGATACTGTAAACTGTGTGCACGCCAGCCATGCCTTTTTTAACATGAGCACAACAACTGCAAACCCCACACCCGCCCAGTAACCGAGAGGCCCACGGCAACATGTGCTACGCTCTTTAAGGTATCGTATTGTTCATGAGATCCTGTTTGTCTCTCGTGGACAGCCAGTGAGGTCAGCAAGAGAGATACACATCTCCCAACCTTGGGGTCGCCGCAGACAGCAACACAGACACGCCCACAGCTGAGCTGAGGTTTTTTGCAGCCTTCAGAGGCTCTCCTCTCATCACAGGTCCACTGGGCTGGGACTGGATCAGCAGGTGCGTGCAGTAAAAAGACCACGCTGACAGCTAAACCGTTCACGCCAGTCTGGTCAACGGGGGGGGGGGGGGGGGGGGGGGGACACTATTGAACGCTGCAGGCGTCCATTCAGCGCTTTGTAATTCAGTAGACAAATACACTCTGTAAACTCTGTCTCGTTTGTCTTTTTCTGTTATGTAGGGAAACAGAAAAGATAAAAGATAGATGTGGGTAGGTAAAAGATACGCTGTGAAAACACACGCTAAACATTCGTGGAACATTTTGCCCGGGCAGAAATATAAAGGTTTCCAGCAAAGTCACACCACTTCCAGACAATAGTGTGGAGCTCGGGCCTAATAAGAATCATCTGTACTAGTTTCCTTGTTTTTATGTTCAGCCAATTGTTTGGAATTGCAACCAGCGCTCAGGCATGAGTTTGCGACCTTGCTGTTCACAGACTGTACACAGCGGTCCTCGTAGGAACAGGCATTGTTCACACTCGCTCTCTGAAACACATCCACAATGCAACAAGGCTACAACGCCAGCTTTGCATTCCCAAAGCATGTGAGCAGAATCACATTAATGTCTTTACCATTACTGGCTGTTGCTCAAAGAAGACGTTAAGCACACATAAGCTTCCTCACACTCCCAGTGCTGATGAACCGACTGTGCCTATAAGGTCCTATTTATCTGTGTTTAATTGACTGAAACTGATCTTAGATCAGAGCTCGTACTCGTTTAGGTTTTGACACCTGGCCCCTGGCTGTGGATTAGCAGTCCTGTGGCAAGGGGTCTGTGTGTGTGTGTGGGGTGGGGTGGTGTTGAACTGGCCAGGTTCAGCCTCAGCATTAGAAGAAGCTTCCAAGTTGGCACAAGGCCCCTTGCTGAATTCCTCTGACAATATCTTCCTCATCCACTGTTTAGTATTCATTACACTGACTACACCACCACAGTCCAAGTCCAAATACCTTAAGAAGTGAGACACTCATCGCCATTTCGTAACTGATATTGTTTATATACCCAATCGATGAAAGCTTGCAGGCGTCTCATGGCCAGAGAGGTGAGGGGTGTACGTCTTGCTGTTCGGGTGTAGCAGAAAACAATGGATGTTCGGGTGTAGCAGAAACACAATGGATTCTTTCATGGAAGGGCACAAGGCTGTTGGTGGAGGAAAGGCCGCCAAAGGCCCCTATTACAGGCAGGACACTGTGCTGAATTTTGGAGGCATTTACACTCTCGCACCTGTTCAATGAGCCATTTTAATCCGACAAACCAAAGAGTCACTTCAACAAACAGATGGGAGTTAAATAAAGGAATCATAACTTCACAATGGAAGAGCTCAAAGGGAACGATAAGTAAATAAAAGCCATTTTAAATAAACATTTTAACAAACATGTGCTCTGTCTTTCTCTGTTCCTCTCAAGCACATGCAGAAATAGAACCTTGTATATGTAGCTGGACATCACGCATGTAAAGTTAACACAGCATCAGAATAATAACGTAGAATGTAAAATAATAAAACAAACTACAAATAAAACATCAATAAAACATACATGTGCGCACACACACACAAACTCATCCGCAGTACACATATGTACTCATCCGCAGTATCCACATTATATACACATTACACAGACCTACACACATGCGCTCATATGCTTACAAATCCTCTAATCCAAACACAAGCACACAGGCAAGTCACAATACCTGCAGAAGAAGTGCCAGGTGATCTGGGACCTCAGAGTGATGCAGAAACACACAGGGAGAGAAAGATCTTCAGAAAGTTCTTCAAAAAGTTCTTCAGAACGTTCTTCAGCAAGTACTCACTTCCCAGCCAGGTAGACACAGCCCAAACGGAGGAACGGAGGGACAACAATCTACAGAGGCAGTGGGGGAAAGGTGGGAAGGTTGAAGAAGAGACAGAGAGAGAGAGAGAGAGAGAGAGAGAGAGAGAGAGAGAGAGAGAGAGAAAGAGGGGGAGGTCTGCTCTCTCCATCTGCTGCCTCCTCAAGTAAATCAGCATGGGGCCACAGGGCAGCCAAGAGCAAACTCTAAGTAAACAATCGGAGCACGCTGGAGCAGAGGGGGAGGAGAGTCGAGGTGGGGAGGAGGTGAGAGGAGGGGAGGAGGTGAGAGGAGGGGAGGAGGTGAAGCAGGCCAAGCAAGAGAGGAGGGCGGGTGCTGCTTTGAGAGCTTCTCAGGAAGACTGTGGCTGGCTTGTGCGCTACGTGACAGGATGCCTTGGAAATGACAACACCACACAGCCCAGCTCTGTCCCTACGCTCCCCCCGTCTCACGCCTCTCTGGTCACACGGCGATCGCTGGCGCTGAAGCAGCTCCTGCCGAACCCTGCAGACTCTCAGACGCCCACTCAGCCGCGAGTGTCACCCTGGCGATATTTTAAAGCACGGCTGTCTCCGTTTACAGTAACGTGTAAGTGCATAAGCAGACAAAGGCTGGTTTAAAACAAAGCCACGTTTTATATGGGGGAGAAGCAACAGTGAGTTAAACTAAATGAAAGCCCGCCGTGAGAGAGCAAATTTAAATGGAGCCACAGAGTGTGAGAGGGCACGATTGCCCTTCGCAGGTTTCCTGTAAAGATATGGATGGAAATATGCTATCAACACGCACACGTGCACACACACTCTGGACACAAGAAATAAAAGTGACGTCCATTTTTTACTTTTCCACTGACAGTCAGCATTGCTTGCATCACATGTGCCACAGAGAGTAGTTAGTCATGGAGCAAGTCATAGGACTCTTACTGGTGTGTGTGTGTGTGTGTGTGTGTGTGTGTGTGTGTGTGTGTGTGTGTGTGTGTGTGTGTGTGTGTGTATACAGGTTATGTATTTCCCTTCCTGGCCTTGTAGTAATAATAGGAATCTCATTTGGGCATTTGCTGCTGCTTTTAGAGTACTGAATTAGCTCTTAAATGTAATGTTATTATTATTTTATTTAAAAACCTGAGTGAACAAACACTGATGGCACTTGGCAGAAGCTGGATACAGGTTGCAAATAGTTTCAACCTTGGGCACCAGCGTACAAACTATGTACAGGAAATAAAAAGCAGTCAGGAGCTGCGTGGGGGGTGATATGCACCGTGTGTGGAGGTCCCCGAAGGCCTGAACGCTCATGTGACGTCTGCCGTGAGGGCATCGCCACTGGGGTGGGGTGAGGTGTGGGTGTGCTGACATCTCCGGGTCTGCCCAGGATGTGGGCCCCGTGCAGTCCGCACGCCGCCATGCTTTTAGTCCACCGCTAATCTGTGGCCTTTTTCCATTTATTCACTATCAAGACAAACCTGGGTTAGCAGTTTTAAGACCTCTTTAAGTCTTTGTCGTTAATTTTATTCAAGCTTTCATGAAATGACTCCAGGAGTGGCCTTAAAATACAAGTGTCATCCAAGAACATTCATAATAGAAAACAGAAAAGGTGACTTCTCTCCCAGCGGATGGATGGATTTTTCCATGAACGGGTGATTGTTTGTATCCGACCATAAGAAGGAAGAGGTACTACTCAGCTTCATGTGTTTCACCTTTGACCCCACATCCAGGTTCCCCATATCCTGTTTTGGCCATGAGGGAGTAGTATCTGGTGAGTGTGTAACTCTAATCCTTCAACATAAATATGGATAGACTATCCACAGAGGTCAAATACACCAATGTTCAGACAGCATCAAACCCGTATGAACATTACACAGATGTTATATATAAATAAAATTTGTTTAATGTAGAATAATGTTGGTATAATAGTCAGGACGGAGATTAAAAATACCACAGTGGAAAACTAGAGTGGGCAGCATGAACAGCATGGATCAGCACACAAGGCTGCATGTTGTGTTGAACACAACAGAGAGCATAGTGCTAAATCTGATAACATTTTAAGCAATCGGTTGATCAACATCATTCTATATCCAAGCCCATTCTGTAAACTCTGTCAAACATCTTTGAATAGAGCATTCGAAATGATGTCAGATTTGTTACATACGAACCAAAAACTGCTTGAGATCTATAGCGCAAGCCGAACGTGTGAGGGTTCTGGTTCTGCCTCACTGCAGAGCTGCTAAAGCAGGCTTACCTGCACTCTTCTCTGTAATGCTGGACCTTCTGCTGACTTGTGTTAGATCTCATCCGCATTCCACAGCAAGGCCAACAGGGACAGGAATCACTTCATATGGACTTTGGCCAAACATGTGACATCATAACGTTTAGACAGCAATAAAGCCTTGATGAATGGTTTGTAAGAAAGAGGGAGAGGAGTCTTATCTCTGGGGATGTGGCACCATGCATCTCTCCTGAGTAGAAGCTTTTGAAGGCATGGACGAAAGCACAGGGCCTGGATTAGATTAATAGGAGTAAATCTATACGTCGACTCTCAGTGTGCGTTCATACTGCAGACAGGATCGTCCATTACACTGGAGCAGAGCCAGCTTATAATTTTTTTGTGTTAATAAAAAATGGTAAATGAAAGCTTGTTCATAAGTTAGTGATCATAAGTCATAAGTATGTTAGTAGTTATAAATCATCCTGTGTACCAACACAAACCATGCAGCTCCAACAGAAGGCAAATCACCCCTCAGCATCCAGGTTCTGTACTGCCCTCTACAGGCTAATGTGGGTAACAAACAAGTCAAGTCATCATCTAGTACAGACTTTTCGTCCATACTAAAGAATAAATGAATAGAAATAAACTATTTTTTAAGGGATCAAAGTATATTTTAAACAGGCAGAAAACATTGTGTACTTTGTACTTAAAAAAAGCTGTGTGTTATTTAAACAACGCAATTTTTAAAATGGTTGTTTTAATTTTATTTTGAAGATTATAAAAAAGTGACAAGATGTCAGTTCTGCCAGTAGAGAAAAGGTCAAACATAACCACCCATCGCTGCAGTTAGATAAACTAGTCTGACAAATCCCCAGTGCCAAACCGCGCGGGGTCAGCTGTGATCGGGATGAACTCCAGCAGTGCATTAGATTGGCTGACGTCCGGCCGCACTGAGGTGAGGAGGTGATGAGCGGTACCAAACATGGTGCAGTCCTCGCGGTGTGACCGCAGAGCAGGTGGCCAGTCCAGAGAGGAATGAGCTCAATATACCTTGCTACCAGTCAGAACAGCAGCCAAACACCCCTACGAGGTGACTAAACAGCACAATATAAACAAAATATTTATCTGACAGAAACTGTGAAAAATGACTAAAATTGGTAGTGGCATATGTTGACATCCTGCCAGCATCAAGATTAGAAAAAAGATGGCTAAAAGGACATGGGGAAAAGTACAAATAGATTTTGAATGGGGATGCTTTTAAAATCTTCTAACCTTTGAAGATTGCAGCCCATGTTATAAAGAGGTTGTCATTATCATATTACCTAGCTATCAAATATGTAGAAATATTGCCTTTATATTACCAGAGGTACTTCATCAAATAAATGTACAACATTAAAAAAGTACAACATAAAGACATGGCAAAAACTGCTATTTCAAGCCAAAATATATGAACCAAAAAGGTCTTTCAGTAGCCTGCAGGGATGTGAGGACCTTTAGAGTGAGAGAGACTTTATGTAATATACAAACTGGTCCAAGTTATCCCACAGTAAATAAGTGTCTACCAAGAGACTGGTTAGTGAATTAATCAGATGGGGATGTGCTGATAATAACTCAGCATGGTCATGACTGCATGACTGAGAGAAAATGAGCTTGTGGGAAAATCAGTTGTGGATTGCGACATTAGTTCTGATGTGGAGAAGACAATTCAGGAGTGTCCATCTGGAGAGTCTAAATCCTGAAGAGTTGAGCTCCTACTCTGACAATCTATCACATTTCTGCACAATACGTGTCTCATGTGAATGAGTTACTGAGTCAAGCTAGTCTATTGAGCTGAAATATGTGAGTTTCGACAGGTTTAGCTGCAAAGCCTCTTTAGCTTTTGACATTCCAGGAAGAGAAGTTCCTACTACTGTTCTACTGTATTACACTGTTATATGAAAGGATGAGTGTGCCAGATGCTTAGAAGCAGTCAAAGCTAAGGCCTAACTAAGCTGAGTCTTATCTATGTGAAACAAAACATGGACACAGAATATTTTGTGGGCTATCTTGGCCAAAGGGAAGAGTTTCACATTTGCCAAATATATTTCTAGTCACCTTAGTTATAAATTAAACAACATTTAAATAAATGTTTAGATATGATTGCTGATTATATGTTTGCTGATTATTATTTTGTCTTTTTAGTGGTTTGCCATAGATTATCCTAGCTAGCTGGATGTTCTGGTAAATCGATAAACAAACTCCAGCTGGTTCAGAACGCAGCAGCACGAGTTTTAACAAAAACTAAAAAGTTTGATCACATTAGTCCCGTACTATCGTCATTACACTGGCTGCCAATTAGATTCCGTATTGACTATAAAATACTTTTATTAACATATAAAACGCTGCATGGCTTAGCTCCAGACTATCTTAGTGAACTTATTGAACAATATAACCCAGCGCGTTCACTTCGCTCGCAGGACGCAGGGTTATTAACTGTTCCTAGGATCAAAAAGATCACAGCAGGTGGAAGAGCCTTTTCTTTTAAAGCTCCACAATTGTGGAATAATCTTCCTGCCTCTATTCGGGACTCAGACACAGTCTCAATGTTTAAAACTCGATTAAAGACTCATCTGTATAGTTTGGCCTTTGATTAATCTGTTACATATTTACTACATCTCGTATCTTTTCTCCGAGGTTCACCTGGAGAGTAACATTGCAGTCGGAGCCTACAATACCAGCATCGCTGCTCCGACACGGAAGGAAAGCCTGGCGTTCATCAACAGACATTTACAGTGACAATATCATAACCCAGAACTTTCATTTTTACCTTTACTTAGTCTGATTGTGTGATTTGTGTGTGACTTGTGTATTTGTCTGTATTTTGTGTAATCTGTGTGTTAACGGGCCGCCCAATGGAGGATGGGTTCCCTTTTTGAGTCTTGGTTCTCCCGAGGTTTCTTCCTATTCCCCACTATCTTAGGGAGTTTTTCCTCGCCACTGTCGCCCTTGGCTTGCTCATTAGGGTTCTGGACCCGTAGTATTGTTAACCTTTTAAATCCTGTAAGGCGCTTTGTGACAACATGTGTTGTGAAAAGCGCTATACAAATAAACTTTGATTGATTGATTGATTGATTATGATTTGCAGGTTAATATTCTCAGAAACACAATAGTATTTGGAATGATCCCCACAGTAATGCATTCATGAATGAAATCCTGATTAAATAACCATAAAACTCTTAAGGAAAAAGGTATAAGTCTACCTATACAGGTAAGTTGCCTGGCAAGATGTATGAATTTTTTTTAAATCCCCTTTAACGGGTTAAAAATGTCCTTCCTCTCGTACCCTCAGCTAAACTAGCCTGTTTTTGTCATTGTTTTTCCTCTGTTTCGTTTTATCTTCACTGTTCTTTCAAGGATCCCAGGAGGTCGTATAGAGGAAAAGCCATTTAGGAAAACATGCAGGAGAATGATGGTCTTCTCTAAACAGGACATTCCTCACGCAGGACCGCAAGCTGCTCCTCACTCGCTCTGACACACAGCCCCACACCATCCTCTGCACGTCTGACACCACACACAGCACAACTGCATCTGTCCACTCATACATCTACGAGTGGACCGGCCTCGAGAAGAACCCAGTAGATCCACGTCACACTGCTCGAATCTACTGCGTAGATAATTAACTCACTTGGAATGCAACATCTGTAGGCAATGATTCTCATAGAACTGACAAAAGAGTGAAAGATTAGGCTCTTGCTGTAGGTTAGAGATAAATCTCTGTAACGTGTATTATTACTACTCATCAGTTGGGTGACTAGCCACACCAGTCCACCAATGGTTCAACTTTTTGAAATGTGAAAATGTGGGGATATTTGTCTCCAACACAGAAATATCTGTCTCATATTCTTGTATCGATTTTTTTTTTTCCTGGTGATACGATTTGGCTTTATCTGTCTCGTCCTCGCCTGCCTATAGGATCACTGGATCATTGCTTGGAGTCTTCAGCTGCTGAACATCTCGTGCTCCCTATGCCCCAAGAACATTTCCCTGGTACAAAATATCTCAAGACATTTCTCACACTTATAAGCTGAACAAATGAGAATAAATAATCTTTTCATGTGAAAACATCCTGGCAGCTGTATGCAATCCAAATAACTGAATACTCCCATTAGCCACGTACAGCAGATTCAGATCTTAAGGAGGTCTTAAGCCTCTCTTGCCTAATAACACAAATTGCTAAATTATTGTCACTCATCCCTGAGATTGCCCCTGAGAAGACTAAAAGGATTTATTCAGAAGCACAATGGGTGTAACCAAGGAGTTATAGTCCTCTGGTAAATATATAAGGTCAGCTCCATATCATAAAGTCACTTGTGCACAAGCCTCTCTCACCCTTAAGAAAGTAAGTAAACTTTATTTCTATAGCACTTTTCCAAGACCAGGATACAAAGTACCTCACAGAAAGGACTAAACAAATATAAACATTTAGTATGTCACAAATAATTCGTCAGAAAAGGGTCTCTAATGTTTTTGTCACTTAAAGCAATACTCAAAAAACTGACTTGCACGCAATATGAAGCCATAGAGGGTGGTGAGGGGCCCCTGAAGGGAGCACTGAACACCAGTTCGGACGTTGGTCCTGCAAGAGTGAATGTGGTCTCATTACCATCGAATAAAGAACTGTTCCCAGATGGTCCGGGCCACAGGGAGCAGATGGAGTGATTCCTCCCTTTGCTTCACTTCACTAAACTACTCCAAAGCTACATTTTTGTAAAGTTTTCCAATGTTGTTTCTATCGTCAGCAAAATAATTTACGATTTTGTCTGTGTGTGTAGATTTATAGCTAAGGCCCTCAAGTAGTGTGATTTCCACTTGTACTACAGGAGAATTCTGCTGGGACATCCCATAAAATACTCCATGGTGGTGGTTGTGGGGGGGGGGGGGGGGGGGTTTGAAGCCACATCTCTACACTTCAGGTGGTAGATTAAATCAAAGGTCTATTGCTTATTTAGATTTAGGACAGTAACACACAGGCTTCAGCATACTCATACTATGTGCTTCAAGCAAGTATCCCCAGCAGTTCAGCCCAGAGCTTATAATTCTGTAGCTTGTCTTTGCTGGGGAGTCGTTACAGATTTCAAGGGGTTTTTCATCCCTCTCATATGCTGTGCTGAAAGCTCACAATAAACTGCCATGGGCTCAACACAAGATTAATTATAATGGACTAAAATGATGCTGAATTTACATATGAGAATGCACCATGAGGCATTACTACTACCTACTGAACAGATACCATATAGATAATGGAGAACAGTGAGAAGGTGTCCTCACCTCCCCCCGTGACGTGCGGTCTTCATTATAAAGCAATCATCCAAAGTTGTGCAACGTATACTCAGAACCAGATGCTTGACTCAAACAGTTTTTCCACTCTGTGCTGGTGATTGTTCAATTCATTATTTTTATTTTACGTTATACTTTTTAGTATTGGTTTGTATATTGGTTTGTTGGTTTTATTTCTCTGGGGGCTGATAAAAAAATATTAGGGTTACTGAAAGCCTGTCTGTATAGGTTCAGTTGTTGCCCTCTGTGTCTCTCTGTATATAAATATATACAGCGGACTAAGAAGAGTCTTCAACACCATGCGTATGTGATGTTGCAGTATGCATCAATGATTAAAAGGTCATCCACACTGTTATTATCTGAGATCATGCCAGGTGCCAAAGTCCAGAAGAACATGTTTTATGATTGGAAATGACTCAGTTTAACACAACAAGTAGCGTCTGTCTACTCAATGACCTGAGACCTGCTTCTGCTGTCCAACCCCGACCTCAAGATTCAGAAAGCTACTGATCAAATGGCCCACACAGCACTCCAGCAGTAACTACACACTTTGATATGTACCACTATAAACACTGAGAAGTTAAAGTCTCTACATGTTCTAGTACCCACACCAGTCGAGGACGTATTAACATAATAACATTTGTTTACTGAAGTACCACCTCTGTATTTTTTTTTTATCCAACTCAATAGAACATTTACTATTTCATGGCTGCTTATGTTAATTAATGCTGTAATTAATTCTTTATCTAGATAAATCAATTACATTATAATGTATATTATTTCGACTAAATAATTATTTCTATTATCTACAATTTATGTCATGTCACAGATGGTGAACAAGAATTCATGGTATAGTTACAAAAAAGTATCATTTAACTATTTTCAAGCTCCTAACTCTTGCCTACCTGTATTCTACTACTAAAATTAAACTTCATGTGGTGTTCCTGAGTGGAGAAAAAGCTGACAAATAATGCTAGCGGTGCACCATGATCACCTAATCATGTTGACTCACCACGTAATAAAACTGCATGTCCTGGTGCACTGGATCCTCACGCTGCATCAGTGTGGACGAGGCTCCATGCAACCCTGTGCATAACAGAATCATGCCACTCTGTTCTGTGCGCGCCTGCAGCAAACGTCTATACCCGAGATGCTGATGATCCACTCGTGCCTCGCTCCTGCCCCGGGGTCAGCAGGATGGTACAGGGTCCTATTTGGCGACAGGAAGGCCCGCTCCAGGGGCAGTTGACGACTGAAAGAGCATCAGAACAACCCTTGTGCGTCTCTGTATCCGAAAAGTGATAACAGGCTTTCCTGTGCTGGGTGCTCAGTGCACGTGCCTGTGTGCTCCACTTGATAAAATATGAGCCTATAATACGCAGCTTCACTACGCTGTGCCTGTCAGAAACAGGAAATACTCAGCTGGCAGCTCAGGGCTCAGCTCGCTAGAGTGTGTCTCGAGTGTGTCTCGAGTGTGTCTCGCTGGAAAGGAACTCCTCGCCACATGCACCATCCCAAGATTATCCTCCTGTTCCCTCCTCCTCTTCTAAGCCAAGATCACAGAGGGCTCAAATGTTGCAATGGAAGCTGAGAACAGATTTTGACTGTTAGTAACTGTTTGTGTGGGTGTTTAGTCACTTTGGCATGATTCTTGCTCAAAGCAGATGCCTTACTGGTTTTGTTATGTTACTTAAGCAGTATTAGACAGGTGCAGGTGGAATAATCTTTGCAAAGTTACTCATTAACAAAACCTGTTCATACTCATATACAGCAGTGTAAAAAGCTATATACACTGACAGGCCACTTTATTAAATACCTCATAGGGGTACAGCTTGTAGCCCATGTACAATTCATAACAATCCTTATACCCCGTCATTGGCAGTGAGTTTATGACCAAAAGAGGAGTGTTGCATGGGTATTTTTGGCTAGAGGTCGCCTGTCCTCTCAGCACTAACACTGCGGTGTGTAAAAAATTTCAGACCTGCAAGGAGCTCATAGCTCATAGTAATCAACAATAGCATCATGTCAGTGTTCAGGATGGTTCACCACTTTAATCATTTCCAGTCATGTGGTCCTGTGGTCATAAACTGAACACTGATGACTACATACTAGTTTGGATGACAAGGTGTGCATGCCAGTAATTCTACAGACCTTAATAAGGGTCAGAATAGTCATAAATTATTATTGTAGCCAATCTGTGTAGGAAAGTGTTTCTAAAAGTGGCATGTGAGTGTGTTCAATAGATTTATGTAATTAAACAGACAGATATGCTTTGTAAACATGAACTATATCTTAGAGGTAGTCAGCTCCAGCCAAAAAAAAACTTTTTGGGTACGAGTTACAGTCTATGTGGGAGTTTGAGTTACAGCGTGAAGACCAGAGATTCATGAGATTGTTTGCAAACATTTGAAGTTCTGTTGTAGGTACAGCCCACACACTTACGCAATCCTTTTCAAAATAGGAAAAGCTTGCACACACCACACGTGTCTGCTACCAATCCGCAGGTTCACCGTGTTCAGTTTGAGATTCAAACCGTGTCTAGCTATACCTTGACATTGGGCATTATTGCCGCAGCTTTTCTTTGACTGCATAGATGAGGGATAACCTAGAAAGGTGCAGGAATAATCACAGAGAAGCTGTAGAACAAATACATCTGAACATTTGAATCGGTTAGAGAGTGTGTGGGAAGCCTTTAAGTTTATATACTAGTCACCTCGGTTCTTTGTGCTTGGACTCAAATATCCAAACGTTATGGGGCAGCTACGTTAGGTACCTAGTTGCTATGACAACGTTAGCTAGCTAACGTTAAGTTAGCTAAGTTGTCTTTGAATGTTTTGATGCACAATGTGTCAGAGCCCATTGTAAAACTATTATTAAGTGTTCAATTAAGTACTATTAAGATGTAGCTAACTGTCTGCAATAAGAATGAGAGTAAGAATGTAAAGATAGCCAGCAGGTTGTTGGGTATCTACTGCACTAGTTAGCTGACACATCTGCCGTTATTTCGAAGTAATATTAATTCGGCTCAGGTTATATTGCAAATACTAGAATGACATGGGAATAAAAAGACACATTTAATTGACCAGTAGCTATGGACAAAGACTCTGCTTCAGAAAGACTCTTTTGGTGCCTAATTTTACTGTGAAGCTGTTAATACTGCCTGCTATATCATTAAAAAGTAAACTACATATTCTTACAGCAGCTACTGTTTGTTATAATTTTATTTATCCTAAATGCTGCACAGGCTGTATAAAACTACATCACATTTAAAGTAACATACTTGCTCAAACACAGTAATTAATTGAAGAAAGGTAACTCATTCTAAACAGTGTTAAGTTAGTTACTTTACAGTGTAAGGTTAATTACAAATGCCTTATATGCCATTCTATTATTTTCAGCAAAGATGGGAAACATATCCACCAGGGGGCGATATATTCCAAATGTTTCAGTCCAGGGGTTATTACGTAAGGGTGTTGTGGAATTTCTTCCATCTCTTGATATGAGGAAGGGAAGTCCAACTTTGGGAATAACATTTAAATGTTGTAGTTAAGCACACAGGGACCTTAAACTCATGCGTTTTGAATAAGCACAAAAACACATCTTCTCATTCGAATTTGTAGTTTCGTCAAAACTGAAAACTGCTAAATTAATAAAAGACATTTTAATAATGTGCACTTTATACCTTAGTTCAGCTGCCAGCATGAGCTCCTTGTGAGGATTCAGCGTACACAACATGATGATGCAGATGTGTTGTTGTTTGTTCCTTTGTTTATAAACAGGAAGACTTCAAGAGTGGTTAAGCAAGAAAAATAATTTATTATAATGATGTAACTTTTAGCACATAGGCAAGACATAGCTGCTTCAAGAGCTCACAGCTACATATCCTTACTGCTGGAGAGTGAAGTTCATAATATGCAGAATATATCTTTTCAATGATAAAATAACAAAAATATAATTCCCAATAATATATTGATTTCCCACCCAATTGTCTTCTAGTTCAGAAGGGAAATGGCAAATTTCATATATACTGTTAAAGCTTTTGTTGTTGTTTTTACTGTAATCTGCGATATTATAATTCTCTGTTAGGGTCATCTCATTTATCTCTTTTTATCTCTGTGTTAAAATTTGTCAAAACCATAGCTTAATTTTACATGTTATATACAGAGTGAGTCTTGTCATAGATTCTTGATTTAGGGACTGGTTCGAATGTTACTTACTTCACAGCCATCAGACAGTCTAGAGAAAACTGTCTTGTAGCACAAAGAGAAATAAGTCTTGGCCTAAACTGGCATGAGTTTGTTAACAAAAAAAAACTTGTAATGAAGATGACAGAGTGAGAAACACTTGGAACAGTCTCAGCTATAGTTAAACTGATGTTAACTACAGTGCTTTTAAGAGACTAGGCACTGGCCGGCCCAGTCTCCTCTCTGTTTTACTGTGTTCTCACTTTGCTGGCATGGTTTTCTTTTGGGCAGCAGAGATTCAACTCTCCTCTGTGTACAAACAGGAGCTTCTGTGGGTGCTAATAGGAGAGCTAGATAAAGTGAGATGGAGGGAGAAAGAGTGAGAAACAGAAGCAGTACTATGCTGTGGGTTTCTCTGTTGCCTCACACACACACAATTCCAATACATTACAGTTTGTAAGTTTCACTCTGTGTACACCAGTTTGTGGCACAAATGGCCACTGTCCGTTTTGCCTTAGGTGTACACTAAATGTCTGAATAACAGACTTGGTACAAGGCTTCTAACAGTCTCTTTTTGAAACACATAACTCTTTCTTATGGCTAAGTATTACCACTTTCTCTCCCACTATACTCTCTATACCTCACTCACTCCCCCTTCCTCTGGAAATTGTGAGAGTATTGTTGACCAAAAAGGGGTACAGCACAAAGTACACAAGAGTAATTATGACTGTTATATAGAAGTAATCATAAAAAGAGTAAAAGAAACTCTGCATACTCCTACGGAAGTGCAATACCAAGGCATTTAAAACACAGAGGCTTCACGCCAGAGTACAAGGCAAACAAACACTGGTTGTTGTTTTTTTTTTCATTCACTAAATAGTTAAAACAAGCGTCACTCACTATTTAAATGTAATATTTTGTATTTTCTTAATATATTTTAGATGCTGTCGGAATACCTGAAGGACTGATATAAGAAAAAAAATGCAATATTCAATCTTAGTCCTCAGCGTTCAGGAAAGTCAGAACAGGTTTTTGCCAGGTGAGCTTCCACTCCTGGACTGCAGAGGACGCTCTGGCTCAGTAGCACCAGGTTTCTTGATTCTGATTGCGAGCCAAAGAAAAGCAGTTACAACATGTGGGAATTGAGTTTCTTAAGGAATGGGAAAGAACAAGCAGTCTTTTGAGTGCAGCAGTGACTGCTGGCCAACACACTCTCTTTGTATCTTCAAACATATGACACTGAACCCAGGTCAGGTCAGTTTATCACAGGCAGCTTGCACAATCCTCAAGCAGTTTACTGTGGTTCATAAATCACCATAGAGTGAAGTCCTTCCACGCAGTGACATGGGCAGTGACCACGTACAAACAAATAAAAGTATAAAAAAATAGAACTGAACAGAAAACTGTTGAGCATTTTCTCTCTCTTCCTGACATTCAAAGGCATTCACCACTTGCCTTTTTGGTATGCAAAGTGGTACATCCAGCCTTGATGCATAGTCTGAATGACCATAATGTGAGCAAAAAAAAAAAAAAAAAAAGCACTGTGAGCATAGACAGAATGTTCTGGAAAACACTGCAGCTGTAACTTCAGATTTGGATTCGTGATGGTTAGAGCAGTCCTCAGCACCACTTGGGCCAAAAGACATGGAGACAACAGTAAGAAAACTGAGATCTCTTTAATCATTCACAGTCCTTGGCAACTCTCCTCCCTGATTCTTTGAGTGTTAAACAGTGCACACTCTTTATAAAGAGCTTATACACGTGGATCGGTAGCCAAAATGGGTTTCCTGAGCATCAAGAAACCCCTGAGAGATCTGCCACACTGGACAGCCAGGCTGTCAGACCAAAACCCCAGAAGGGGATTCACAGATTTCTGGCTATAGGGATGTGTCCACACTCTTCTGTTTCAGCCCCTATGATGTTTTCTCATTTGGTATTGTCCTCATTTTCTGCTCTGTGGTGGTTTTGGCTTTTCACTGTGTATATGGGGCACACACACACACACAATATATATATATATCTAGACTGTACCACTATCGACAGTGAGGGAAGATCTATAGATGTTTATTCAGGTGAACTGTATTGCATGATTCATGGTCCATGTTGTAACTTTGATCCCTCTCAAAAATAGGCAGCTTTAAGAGTAAAGTCACAAAAATGGACAGTTTTGTGTCTTTTGCCTATTCTGTCAACTAATTCTTCAATGCATACTTTAGTATATATTCTATACATAGATTTGTAAAGGCTAAATAAATCTTTCTATGGCCTCTTAAATGTTTATTTGGGAAAATCAAAGGCTAATGAAATATAGATTTTTAAGCTGTAAACTATTTCTTGTAATAAAAAGTGCTTTGTTTGAAGGGGTACCAGACCTTGGTTGCAACCTTTGTGGAATGTTTTTGTTTCTGACTAGGACACTCATGCTTGCTCTATGAGCACATTTACCTCAAACAGCTTCCTAATCATACAATATTTTATCTAGTTTACACCTGCCTTAGTCCTGTGTTTAAAATTGAGCATTACAGACCATGGCCACATACATAGGCTGGTGCTCCTTAATTTTTGTAGAGTATCAAAATATTATCATTTGTATATTTCCACAAGAGAGTTCATGTAACATTCTCAGCGGCAGAATTAAAGGCCAACTCAAATATTTTAGAACCTCCCCTTACACTGGGTTCTGTCCTTTTGATTTGGACATTGCTCTACAGCAAAAATACATCAACGGCACAAGAAGTTGACACCCCGGTGTTCCAAAGTAACAACTCAAAAACACCTCACTTCAGACAGAGATCCTGGGAAATGAAACCATTTCGATGTGCAGTAGAGCATTAACAGAAAACCAGCCACAATAGGATCTTACGTGTCATTCTCTACAGGATCGATCACTGCTCTGAAGGAGTCACTTTAGATGGGTCAGTGCCAGTAGCGTCCGGATCCGACTGAGAGAACTCAGTGATGCGGCGAGCCAAAGGGTTGGTGCTCTTTAGCAGTTCCATGGCTGAGACCCGGGTCCCACTACTCGATTTGCTGCTCTTTTTCTGGAGAAGTGCCATGAAGTTCTCGTTTCGCGAGCTTGACCTCGGAGTGCTTCCAAGGGTCAGTGTGCGGATGTCGCTGCTGCTGCTTTTCACAGGTGACACAAGGTTCTGGCGACTGCCAAACGAGTCCACTGGTTCCTTGCGGCCTAAGACTTTCCGCTTGGACCTGTGTAAGAAACATTTTCATTAGGATACTAATTTGTGTATTCAGTTTTCTGCCAGGTTTTGATTCAGTCTTAATCAACTTCTAATTTCTACCTAGAACATTAATCTGGTGAAGTAAGTAAAATGTGCTGATGAACATTTAAAAACTTTTATTGTCTGTGCAAAAACCATAATGAAACCCTGTCAGCAAGACCTGTGTATGATCGTAAAAAGGTCCTCGGTTGTATGGGTTGTAGGTGTGTGAACAAACACATCATCATCTGCCTCTTCGGTGATGTGTAGTTCTGTCTTGTCACTGACAGAGCTGTTATCTTCTAGTGAGGTTTCTGTGGGTGCAATTTGCAGGCAGACATATATACATAAATGCATTTTGTGTGTGAATACATTAAAGAAAATTAAATACAAATCTAATCAAATCAAATGGAATACAAGTAATTCCCACATGACATCGTACAGAATAAATATACATCTAATAAAAACAACATACAAATGTTTCTAATCAAAAACAAACTGGATCATATGTGGTTCTTTGTAAAGATTTTTTTTCCCATAGCATTTTTCGGTTTAGTCATGGGCCATCTGTCTTTCTGTCTTCTGTATGGAGTCTTTTTTCATGCTACTGAGCGTCGTAGTGTGATTGCAACACAAGAAACGATGCTGCTTAGTGTGACAATGAAGACTTTCAACAGCTCCTTTGTTTAATGACAGGCAAAACAGCATAACAGGTAAAACTGAATGGAATGTCAGGAGAAAGGTGTAGGTGGCATACCTGTTACTAGTTCTGTAGTGGGGGTATTTACATCAACATCTTGAACACTTCCAGTATCCTTAATGTCCTCAATAACATCATGATTTTCCAGATTTCCAATAGTGTCCAGGTCTCCTAGATCGTGAAGAGGCACATTGCTCTCATCAATACCTTGGACCTGCTGCTCAATGGGCATTTCCTGGAACTCCTCTTTAGAGGAAGATTCTTCTGTTTCATATGGAGGTGGCCCTATAGGTGACTGAGCACCACTGTCAAGTATGGGAGTCTGTTTCTCTGGAGTGCCATTGGCTTGGCCAGTAGGAGAAGGTAAGAGAAGGATGTTTGGTTTTTTTGGCACTGGTGGAGGAACCTTGGGCTTTTTCTTGTCCAACTCAGTGAAACAGGAGATAGTGTTGTGACTAAGAAGAATCTTGCTTTTGTCCTCTTTCTCTGGGCTGCTGGGAAAGATATATTCTTCCTCTATTGGGATCCCATGTTCTAGGTCAAGTTCAGGTAAAGGGGGTGGGTAGCTGGGCAGCTGTTCTTGAGGTGTGACTGCACATGGACTGATTGGTGATTGAGGTGGCCTCTTAGGTTTGGGCTTTCTTACCACCATATAGATGTTGCCTACTGGCATGGGTCGATCCACAGGAGAGGGTGGTGGAGATTCCTGAGCATGAGGAGAAGATGAGGGAGACTTAAGCATCAGGTTCATGGGTCTCTTAGGCAGTGGTGGCTTTAGTGCAACTGGTGGCTTGGGTGGTTTAGAGCTAGAGGGGGTGATAGGAGGACTGATGTCACGCCCTTGCTCCTCCTCTATGATGTCCGAGGAGCCATCGGCACTATCTTCGAGTTCTGACCGGCTCACTGAGCGAAGTCTGATGTTCCGTAAGTCTGTTGTTGTAACCATAGGCTGCGAAGACTGACTGGGACTAAGTTTTCCTGGCTTGCTGGTTGTAGATGTGTCAGAGTGCCTCCTGCCGGCTTTAGTCTTGGGTTTGACAGAGGACAGGTCAATTTGTGAATTCACAGGTAGCTCAAAAGACAGTCGAGATCGAGATTTGTCCTTTGGGGAGGTGGCCGGAAGGGAGGACTTTCTCTCTGGGATCTTTGGACGCATCTTGCACCCTGCTACAGTGGGACCAGTGATAAGTGAGTTTGCAATAGTTGGGGTGGGAGTTTCAGACTGACTGGAGTAGCCACTAGATGGGGACATGAGACATGGAGGCTTGAATGGAGAGACCTTTGTTTCAGTTTCAACAGAGAGTTGGGAAGGAGAAGTGGCTCGGGAGGTTGATGGTGAATTTAGAGACTCTGAGCTTCCACGCACCTTAATGCACTCTATCACTGTAGTACCTGTGGCAGTGCTGGATCCTGACAATGAGCGGTAAGGATCATTGTTAGACTTCCACTCGTTGAGTTGCCAATGAGGAGGGAAGGCTAGGTCAGTTTCTCTGTCAGGGGGCTGAGAGGTATCAGAGGCTGTCTCCAGACTGCTGTGGGTCTCCTCCTCTGGTTTCGAGGCCATGAGGAACTCGGGCCGGAAAGAGTCTTGGAGATTGTGTTCTCGAGGAATGAAGAGGCTCTTGGGCCTACCGTCTTTTAGGTGCCCATCACCACAATGGTAGGCCATCCCACCGGCCTCTGATAAGTTCTTCATTAGAGACACACTGCGTACAGGAGGTGGTGGCTTCTTCTTGGACTTCTTCAGTGAGATGCTGCGTGACCGTGTCCTCAAACGACCCTCTGGAAAGAAGTCTGACCCTGTAGTGCCAGAGACATTGTCTGTACTAGTGCTGTCTTCAGAGCTGTTGCTTGGGTATAGCATGGCATAATTCTCCCCTTCACGGACCATAGGCACTGTCTCACCTGGACTACATATGTTGTCTGTTGAGCAGAGTGATGCAGAATCCGTTGGCGTTGAAAGAGATCGTTCACGGAATTTGAAAGCGTTGGCACGAGCTGACCTCTTCTCTCGCTCACTCTTATTGAAGCCATTGCCTGCACACGGACTGGCCACTGCACCTTCAGTCTCGTTCCTCTTTCCTGCAAAAGCATTCCCATGTGCGGCTGCATATGGCCTGTGTCCAGAAGGTTCTGAGATGGAGGTGAAAGAGCTGGAGTGTGAGCTCATGGACAAACCAGAGCTGGTTTGGGATGGACACGTATGACCACCTCCTCCAGGAACTGGTGCTAACATCCCAGGTTTGGACAAAGGCTGCTTTGCAACAGGACTAGGGGCCAAAGCAAAGTTATAGGATTCATTCCAGGAAGGAGAGAAGGTGGATCCTTTGGGGCCATTCCAGGAAGGGCTGGGGCACATAAGAGTGGCATGATCCATCAGGCCTGTGGGGGTCTTTGGAGAGGGGGGGACACTGTGCTCCAAGTTACTCTGGGTCTTCCGTAAGGGTATGTGCGGCTCGCCTGTGTTCCCTGTGGTAGGCTCCAAAGATCTGGGCTGGGAGGAGTCAGGTGAACAGGCACCTTGTATCAAATCAACAGCAAGAATCTTGCTGTCACCTGAAAGGAGAGACAAGAATAGAGCTCAAAACTGTGTAAATAGGAATATATTCATTATAATTCTAGGAGAGGCATGCATTTGCTTATGTATTTAAGAAAGGCTGAAGTCCCATACATTTTTCCAAAGGTGCCGAAAGAGAAGATTTATAGTAAAAAAAAAGGAAAGACACATCAAGGCCCAGTGACTTTTCCTGGTTACATCCCCTCGCTCATGGTCCCTATCAGAACTTTTCTAACTTCCTGTTCATCACCTTGGCAGTGCAGCGTGACATCGGGGCCTGCGATCACACTCCTCGGGCGGCGGACGGTCTTTGGGTTGACCGCCGTGTCAGTTCTAAAGGGGGCCTGGAGTTCGCTGGCGTGCTTATCAAAGCTCTGGCCTGAGGCAAGACATGAGATACCACTTCTCAGTCTGAGTGACAGACCGTTGAAGAAAAATGTCTTAGTACGGACAATAAAATTCTACAGATCTAAGAGATTGATCTTCAGACACAAACTATCTTAGACTAAAGCTTGGGGTCAAAGGTGAATGACCACTGGAGATCTCTAAGATTAACCCCTTTAAAAACTCTGGAACAGGACTGTCCAACTCCTGACTTGGACAAGCAGAGTCCAGCCGTTTTGGATGACAAATGTACTAAGCCTGATAATTAAGAGATGAGACTAAATGTAGGCTGGTCTACTGGAGTTGGGCATCCCCTGTTCAAGAGTAATACTGTGCCCAGATCCTATATTTTAGTCTGTATTTTTAGACTAGATGCAGATCATCCAGGTTACATATTTCATATTCCAGATATGTTGTTTCTGGAAACTACTGTTGAAAATATCTGGTGCGTGTGCAACAGATCTGAAATTGGAATGGATCACTGGCATAAATCTGTGGTACGTGTAATAAGAAGTAATGGCCAGCATGAAATGGAGGAATATACTGGTGACCATGGAGGTGCTGTCTAGATTTCACAAAATGAAACAAGACACTAGAGAGTGCACAGTGGCATAATGAATGGTGCGGAGGAAAGGACTAAGATCTATGCTGAAATGATGAAGATGACCAATGCATAGATTTCAAGAATAATTTTCCCTTGGTCACACAACTAACATGCACCTGCCTGACTCAAAGGTACTTTACTCAACCTAAGCTCAACCATAAGGTACATCCCAATATATCCAGGAGCTGGAGACTGTGTTAGTCAGTTATTATACAGTAGATATAATCAAGTCAATCTTGATACCAACAGCACTATTACTGTTTATAAGAAAATGCAGTGGTGAAGAATAAGCTGGACTAAACTAATCAGGGTGTTTTATAAGGTGTGCAGGTGGTAGTGGCACAAGGAAATGCTTTAGCCTGTTCACTAGTGTCACAATGATGTAGTGAATTGATCATAATGTGCTAATTAAACCTTGCTCAGGTTACATACATTACACAAATGCACTCTCTTGGCTCTCTAAGAGAACTCTTTCCCAGAAAACGCCTAAGGAAACCTCATTGCCTCCCAACGCGTGTGCTGACTTCATTCAGGAAAACGCCAAGAAAATGGGAGGTGAACACAAAAGGGCTTTTTCCTCCCTTTCTCCCTTGTATTCAAACATCCTCTCCGTCACTGTCTGTGTGTGTCTCTCTCCTCCCCTCTCTCTCTCACTCCAGGCAGCTTTTCCCATTCCTCCTCACCAAGCTAAGGAGGAAGAGCTAGGTGTTGCCATGGCAACAGCTACCTGTTCATTATCTTCGGCGGGCGGGGGGGGGGGAATGGCACCTCTTTGGGAATTAGACCCCGGGCTGCCCGAGCGTTGCGTTAACTGAGACCTGACCCACACGACTGCACTGAACCCAGAGGTTCAGGGAACAAGAGAGATCAAGAGACGAACAAGCAGGGAGGAGCAGAGAGAGGCATAAAATGAGACTAGAGCTCTGGCAGGAGAGACAAGACAGAGAGACAGACAGACAGCCAGACAGAAAAATACAGGAGAGAAGAGATGGAAAAGCCAGAAGGAGCAAGAGCTGGAGAGTTCGGAGGAAGACTGGGGAGGAGAGCGAGAGAAGAGGTGCTGAGACCATAGAAGACGTGAGATATGAACATGGTGGCACCTTGAGAGAGGCAGTAGGCACTCAAAGGGTAAGAACTGTCGCAGTCCCCATATGAGTGGAAATGAGGAGATTTGGCATGTTCTGTGAGTTATGTCATCCGGGCTAGGCAATTCAAGGTTAAACATGAAAACACCAGTACGAAATGTAACAAGAAAACAATGTGAGGAAGAACTGATCTGTTGCAGGATATCCTAAAATGTCTGACCCCCGTTGGCTCTCAGTTCAGACATGCAACAGTTATGAACAGTTAGGTGAACTAAATGCTACGCAGTATTTAAAACATGTTCATTTAATTGAAACATCCTTTAATTTAGTTTAACTTCAAAATCCAATTTGAGTTAGAGCAAATACAATGTGGTATATCAGTTTCCTAATACAGACTGTCACAGGAAAACATCAGTGCCAATATCAACATGACAGTTATAGGTAATTATTGTGTATTAGGGAGCTCCTCAGTACTGATCCTGTTCTACACTTGGCCTGAACATTCTACTTGTACAAACACATAATTTATTAGCTAATTAACAAGCCTTCATGATGTTATTTGTGTTTTAGAGGCACTCTAAAATGTGCACAGTCAGGGTAAAACTGGACCAAAAGTAGAGAAAACATGTATTTCAGATGTTATCAGTAATTAGTAACTATAATAGTCACTATAAGGAGGGTATCAGCGGTGTATTATCATTGATGAATTTTTATCCAGCTGGAGATTAATATTTGCTAAAAGGCACGAGACACTGCTTTAAAACTGTCCATGGGAAATAATATACATGATACATGACCATATAAAAAATAAAAAATCTTTGCCCAAATCAAATCACGACTCAGAGAAATGATGCAAGAATAAATCTGTTATCACATGCACATAAGCAGTGGAGAATAGGACAGGTGTGTGTTCAGAGTCTGTTACCTGTGACACTGATGGGAACAAGATGGGCAGGGGTGTGTCGGCCCAGGTGCCAGCGAGGTTTCTCAGCAACAGGGGGGCCCAGGGAGGAGTTCCAGCCCAGTAGGGGGCGCTCTGAGCCACAAAGAGCTGGATCCTGAGCCCGGATGCCTACTGACGCTGCTTCATCTTCAAGCACCTGCTTATTTGCTGGCTAAAGAAAGGGGAACACGTGATCTAGTTGAAGGAGATTCTTCATGAATATTCATGATACAAGTGAAACCCTTCATTAATTACATTCTTTCTCTGATAGTGTATCAACTGAAAGTTGATAAAAGGAACGTATTACAGAGGACATTCACAAACATTAAAACTAGTGTTGTTGCCACAAGAATTCCACACAACAAACGGTTATTTTTTTGCTAAGCACATACAGTTGAATTGAAATCCAGTATTACACAGAAATTAGAAGGAAATTTTAAGCCATTGTTACAGCATTGCACTCAGCAGTGAATATAATGACAAAGGATCCATCCATGTTTCGAAAACAGAATGGAAGGCATATTTGTGGTGCCGAAATGTTCTCCAAAACCTGCACACACTGCAGTGAGAAGATAATTACCAGGAAAACAAACTCAGGCTTCTTGTTGCTGAGTGAAGAAGGTGATCGGTTAAGCCCAGTGGAAGTGTCCTCTGAGCTCTGAGAGGAGGGGTGCCGAAAGGTCTGGCCGGTTACCCGGTTATCGTATAATTGCTCTTCGAAGTCTGCACACAAACAGGAAAGTTCAGCTAGTATTAGAATTAGCATTAACATTAACACAGACTGAGCTTTTTCTCAAAGTGGCCAAACCTTGAGAGACGGTATAATTCTGTATATACAGCAGTATCTCCTAGTCTTTACAATCTCTCTGTTATTTAATGTCTCTGTCCCTATGAACAGTTTGACTGCCATTTTAACTCGCGCCAAAATATTCCATTTGAGTCCCCCACTCCACCCCTGTGTCCATTCAAATGCCCTAAAATACTCCATCCTCCCAGCCACACACACACAAAATCCAACTTATCCCTTCCTCCCACTAGCTCCTGTGTGTGTGTGTGTGTGTGTGTGTGTGTGTGTGTGTGTGTGTGTGTGTGTGTGTGTGTGTGTGTGTGTGTGTGTGTGTGTGTCTTAGAGGCAGTGAACTTGATGCCTCTAAGCAGAACAGGGATGCCGCAATCTCAGAGTCCGGTTGCCTAGCAATGGTTGGTGCTCGGAAACAATGGAATGCCTCTTGAGTCAACAATAGCCCCTAGCCCAAGGGCCCCAGGCTAAAGCGTAAGGACCATCCATACACATACAGCATACAGGGCTAGGACAGTGCCGAAGACCCTAGTCTGTGCTACTCATTCTGTAGCGCAGCTGATAGAACAGGTAGAGCCAAGTATTTACACCACCTAGGTCACGGGTTAAGTTCTCAGGGCAGTGCACATCACTTTGTACAGTGCTCAATGTAAATTGCTCTGGATTAGAGTTAGTGTATCAGATGCAGAAATGTAAATAACACAACACTGAGATACAAGAGCAGGATGAAGACTAAGGCACGTCACATACGGTACCAGTCACCACAGAGGGGTAATAATTACTATACCTACTACTCATGTTACTAAAAAGTAGCCAGAGTCAATAAGAGCACTGTGCCTTCACATCAAACACCAGTCAGTGTTTCTCAGGTAGACTTACTGCAACCATGATCTTGTAGGTTCACACTCCTTCAGCAGGAGAACAGCAAAATGTGTTTTACAAGCCAGTATGAACAGTTCCATTGAGGGAGAGAAAGCCTCAACCCAGCAGATTAAAACCCAAGAAACAACTGTGTGATAATCGGAGAAAGTCTCAAGGGGGTTTTCCAAGACTGCTGATATTTCCTTTTTTCCCCCTAGACATAAGGACCTTGATCAGCACTCCTGCTTGTTGAAGCTTGACTCAGTACATACAGCTCTGCCATCTACACCACTGATCTCCCTCAGAAGAATACCAGCGTCACCACAGCAGTGGCAGTAACAGGTGTCTGTAGACATGGTAGCTCTTACTTTTAGGCATGGCCCACCAGCTGTGCCATGACCGGATCACTCCATCCACCAGCACAGTCCCCGGGACCCAAACTCCATCTCAAACCACGCGTAATTCCCCTCTGATGAACACGAGCACCCTTATTGTTAAACATTCCCTTCTGTTAGAACCGAAACCTCCTGTCATAGCTCACGTCAATGGTGAGTGTTTAGTTACACTGACCTCCCCAGCACTGTTAAACGAAGCCACTCGGTTGTACTCAAACTAAAGCCTCTGATCATTCAGACCTGCGCATGCCCAAAAGCAACGGTGATCGATGCACGTGTCTGAGGCGCACGGCCTGAACTCACCAGACGTCGACTCATACAGGCGTCTTTGTGAAAGCAAAAACCCGGCTTTGAAGACCTTGCAAACCACTTTAAAGGACAGGTTGTGAAAGAGAAGTTAATAGAGGATACACTGGACTGTGCGTTCTGTGTGTGTGTGTGTGTGTGTGTGTGTGTGAGTGTGTGTGTGTGTGTGTGTGTGTGTGTGTGTGTGTGGTTTGGACCTGCCCTCCCTTCTTTCTCTAACCTGGCTTGGGACGCTCAGCAGCAGCCGAACGCCGCTGGGACATAAACATCTCCATTCCAATCAGCCAATCAGGTTGCTCCTGCAGACACACAGGCAGCCAGTCATGCATGCAGAATCCCTACACCAGCCATGAATAACCTCAAAGCATCTCCTCTAACAAGATGCACCCCTGAAAGCAGCCATTTATTAAATATGGGTCAGTCCTTTTTCTTGTGTGTCCACAGACGCAATGGGACTGGTGGGAGAAACAATACCTCCTTTCTTGTCCACTGGGGCTGTTCTGTTTTGTTTTTCTTTTTCCTCCTTTCTCTCTGGTCTTTTGATCACCATTAGGGAAGGGGGGGGGGGTGCTGAGATTGGTGGGGAAACTAGTAAATGTTGTCCTGCTGGTCAGCCATGCTTTCTACTTAGGATGATTCTAACAAAAAGCCCTATGTGTTAGTGGGAGGCTACAGTAGGGATGTGCAGTAGGTGGACAGTACCAAACTACCAAGCGGAACATGATGGATCAACATCATACTGGGTATTATACTGTGACTTCCTGGTAATTTTGATCAGTTATAGATAAACTCATACACATACACTTTGTGACACGTTTCACCACCGTACGCGTTGCTTCAAAACCCAACAGCTAATGGGGTCTTCGTGCTCACCCCCGGAAAGCTAACAGTGAAGCTCTAGATTGAAAGACCCTTTGATCTCTGATTTGTTCAGCTACAATAAGTGCATTTAAAAGCAAATAAAAGCAAGCCATTTCTTTCCTATAGCGTTATGTTCACTAATGGTTTGCAAACAAAGGCCAGTTGGACAATACAGAGAAAACACAATAGAATGTCTGGTAGCTGGTTGGTTCATTGCTCTAACGTTAGGTAAATACATTTCATTCATAAGCATGAAATGTACCATTTTTTTAGCATAATGTTCAGAAAGTTCACTGAAAGCTGAAATCGTTCAGTCGCTCTCCATTTGGAAAGACGTTAATTATTTATTGTACTTCGCTAAATCTAAACGAACCTAAGGTAGATGTACTTTTCCAGTTGAGTAAAACTGATGTGAAACTCTGTGATTATACCAGTTATTGTAACCATGCATTTAACTTTTACCAACAATAAGGCAAATAATCTTTAACCATGATCTCCTTAATTTAAACGTTTTCCCCCTCCAAAAATGGCAGTCCTATAGTTAACGATCCAGATCTCGTGTATCAGCTCTGGACATATGAAGATCAGAACTGTGTGCCTAGAATGCACAGTATTGCACACAGACACATACGCACACTGACCACCCACTCATCACTGTGTACGCTGCCCTTTCGATATGATACAGGGGACATCAAGTACTGTAACAGAGGCAAGCGCACACACTCACACACACACACACAGATGATTAACATCTGCTCATCCTTCACAATTATTCATTAATGTGCAGAAAGGAAAGAATAGACTGAAAGAGAGAAGAGGAGGAAGAGAGCCAGGGAGGGAAATGCAACCTGCGTACACACACACACACACACACACACACACACACACACACACAAGCATCAGGAGGTATCTGTATAGATGTACTCATTCAGGAAAGTATGAGAGTGAGATGAACAGAGGAGTAGCGACTGCATATTTTCATAAAGCTAAATAAATATGATTGATTATGGGGAAGAGCAAGCATGAGTCAGAGAGAGAGAGAGAGAGAGAGAGAGAGAGAGAGAGAGAGAGAGAGAGAGAGAGAGAGAGAGAGAGAGGACGGAAGAGAGAACACAGGGAGGCAGGATGGAGGGAAAACACAAACACACTCCCTATCAGGCAGACAAGATCATTCAGAATGGAAATCAAACCTGGCACGCTCATACAGGCACGGAAGACACAGGCATGCACACGCGCGCACAAACACACCTCGAATACACGCGGACACACAACCAAAACATGCGTGGCAATCTGAACACACGAAAGAGCCGAAGGATCGAGCTCACCGACAACACCGAACACTCTCGAGCCCCTCAGTCACAGGCACTGCCACACACACACACACACACACACACACACACACACACACACACACACACACACACACACACACACACGCACACCTACCTTGTAGCAGGCTCTGGAGGTTGAGCTGAGCCTCCTGGTGCAGCTCCTGCACACACTCCGGCCTACTCCACGAGCCGAACACGTTCACATGCTGTTGCCATGACGATTGGAAGTGGGCCGTTCGCCTGCTCTCTGAGTCCAAGTTGGTGGTGGCTGGCAGTGGGAAAGAGAGAGAGAGGGAGAGAGAGGGAGGGAGAGAGAGAGATAGAGAGGGAGGGAGAGAAAGAAAAGGGAGGGAGAGAGAGGAAGATAGGGAGAGCGGGAGAGAGAGGGAGAGAGAGAGGGATGTAGGCAGGAAGATAGATAAAGAGGAAGAAATGAGAGGACAGAAGAGAGGGAGGAGAGAGAAATACATAAATAAAGATTTATGACATTTACATGGTTAATATCTAGAGAGGAAGGCTGGATAGTGCTGTGTTGAGATGGTGCTGTGTTCAGATAGAGTTGTGTTGAGATGGTGCTGTGTTCAGATAGAGTTGTGTTCAGATAGAGCTGTGTTCAGATAGAGTTGTGTTCAGATGGTGCTGTGTTCAGATGGTGCTGTGTTGAGATAAAGTTAACCTTGCAGTCAAAGAGCTGCATCACTGTCATCACTAAAGCAATTCATTCATCAGGACAGGGGTGTGTTTATTTGCAGGAGACAGGATCAAACACGTCAAAGCAGTACTGATGCAGTTCGTTATTTCAGACCATTTTTGTAAGAAAGCAGGTCTGTTTAGTGCAGCATCACATGTTTAAAGCCAAAGGGGCAATTCTGGCCTCGTAATCTTCTAATGAACTTCTCAGTATTGCAGTTTACTTACAGGAGGGTTACAATCAGCAGTAACTACATTCATCCAATCAGAGCACTGAAATCAACTCAATCCAATCTAATCAGAGCACTGAAATATCAGATGTACAAGTTGTACTGATATGTTCTGCATAAGACTAAATTGTCCAACCACCGGTTCTCACCCTAATGACATCCAGACTTAAGAAGACCTTCCAGAACTACAGCAGAATGTGCGTATGTGACCACAGGTCAGGGGACTGTTGCATATTGCATGTTTTACAATTGCTGGTTAAGGTTTGGGGATGGCTATGCAGCACATCATTCATCACCTCTGTAGTTTAATGAAGAGGAATTAAACAAGGAATAAAAATTATTTAATCTTTAATTATGTTACCTCTACTCTCTGAGGCAAGATTCCCTCATTATTAGAGAGTAACTTATTAAGATATGAGACAGAGAGAAGGAGAGAGAGGAAGGTTAAAAGAAAAGGATAAAGAAGTCACTGGTTTATCCCCACAGATGCGCATTAGAGCACCCTTGGAAAATGGACACAAAAATACACAGTGTCTTTTTGAGAATGAAAATGCTCTTTACAAACAATGCAGCAGCCTTAAAAAGCCGGTGAACGCTTCTGTCTTCACACGTCTCCCTCACCCAGGAACAACAAACACTGTTGGTTTTAGCCACGTGGCCGTTACCTCAGCACAGATCTACGGCGGTCCTGTCACGAGGTCGTTTACTGCCCCCTTGCAGGAGAATAAATAAGGCAGCAGCCCTTTTGTAACTCACCGCAATCGTTTTGGTTTTATTTCATTTTTGAATCCTTTTTTTTTTCTCATTTCAGGTTGTTTCATTTCATGCCTACCCACAAATATGATCCGTCAGACCTTGTCGAAGGCTCCAACCTTTAACCCCTTCGGTGGAATGAACTGACACACGCCCGCCCATCAAGGGCTCCTCACAACATCTGAATCCCTGCATGTACAGTTCCATGCATGCTCTGCTTAATTAGCCAAGTACATTCGCCCTCATTAACAGCGTGTTATCTAGCATGAACTGAGGAGTTCCTCCAGGGCTCCAGGACGTTAAACAAGGCCCAGTGGCTCCGCACCAGCGCTCCGGTGCCTGTGGTTCTAATCGCTGTGAAGGGGAGGCAATTCCAAGGGCTCGCAGCCAAATCCGCAAACTCCAAAGAGGCTTCTGCAGCGGACTAAACCCACTTAAGAGCAGAGCTGTTCCCTTCTTCCATTCAGGCCCTATGTTTGGCATTTTTTCACATTAACCAACACACAAGGAAAAAGCCCAGACAAGAGGCTCTCAGACAGAAACACTGTGAAACATTTCAAACACCATTTCAACAATATTACAATGTTTATAACATAAACATTATAAATACAGACATCTTAAAGACATTATATGGTTATTATAACTTTGGAAAAGGGCAATGGATCATCAAATACCAACAAATCTCAGCACAGTCCAATGCATGAACACCACTGTTTCAGAGCAACAAAAGTACAACAGCTTTTCAGAGTGTGAATACTGTCAACAACAGGTAGGGGGCGACAGAGAGGCTGAGTCATTTATTTATATTATCTGCTGTTTGTCTTTGGATGCAGAAACCTTTAACCTGGACGGGTCTGGGCAACTTGAGATGAGCGTGGTGGTTGACGGGCAGGCATACAGCAGCTAACCTGTGGAATAGTGTGTTCAAAACGTCAGATTTTCACAGGAATTCGTTCCTACTTTCTGGAGTTGCCATCAGAAGCTGCATCCTGAGGGCTGATCCAACCTGTGTGTCACTCTGCAGTGCACAGAGTACGTTCAGTCTTGGGAAAATGGCACAAAAGCGTGGGGGAATGGAATGTGCATGTGGCGTCGCTAGAGATTGGCTCCCTTAACACACACACACACACACACACACACACACACACACACACACATACACACACACACACACACACCGACACGTGCAAACAGATGTACATAGCACAGAGCCAAAAAGTGATTTGGGTGGACTAGGTAATGGGATACTCTTATAATGGTAGAGTCTGTGTTTCTTATGTGTTGTCTTATGAAAGGACCATAACTGGGACCTATGATGTCACCCTAGATGGCTTCTTACTGCACAATTTACACAGTGTAAATGTTTCTTTAGACACTTCTGGAAAATAACTTCTGAAGATCTCTCTTCACACACACACACACACACACATGCACACATGCACACACACACACACACGCACACACACGCACACACATGCACACACATGCACACACACGCCAAGGCTTCAAAGTGTGTTTCTGAGTCGTGATCGCACAGAGAGAGCTGCCAGAAGCAATTGCTCTCAGAAGGTAATTGTAGTGACAAGAATCCCAATTCAGACCCTCTCCGTCTGCCTCCAAAACTCTTCCCTCTCTATGTCTCTCTCTCCCTTTCTTTCTCTCTTCCACTGATGTGTGAGATTGGAGCCTTTCCACGCAGTGAAGCTTAAACAGCATCTGATGGTGTCTTTGCATGGTGCAGATAGAGAAAGCAGTCACGCTGATTACATGGTGAGAAGAGGTCTCGGCATCGCACTGGCCTGCACCATCTCACCTCCATGAACAGACTCCGCACATGATGTTCCTGAGACCTTTTAAAGACCTGCCACATTTCACAGCTTGGCACCACTGAATTATTATATTTTTTGTGCAGTCAGACTGGGCGAACAATCTTGCCTGTTCAGTGCATTTCACAGTCAGAGGAAGGCAGACAAACCCAGCTCATTATCCCAGTCCAATCGATCATTCTTATTCACATCCGCGTATTGCTCAGATCAGCCAGCCAAGCTTAAACGCAGAGGGGAGAAAGTCGGTTTTGCACTTTGGAAAGTGACAGTAGCTCATCTCCTGACTGGCAGACGTTTAAGGCTACAGTGTAAAATACAGGGATTTTGCAAAGGGTGGAAAATCTGATAAAGTGCCGAGCCAGCCGGTCCAGACTCACTCCTTACATGGATACAGATCATATTCATGGAAAAAAGACATGTTATTTTTCCACTTTGTTATGTCTTCTCCATGGTTACTGTATCTACAGTGCCGAGCCCCAAGAGTGAAGATAATATGATCACACAGAAGAAAAAAAAAGATAAAATGACAGAGTGGACGCGTCAGAAACGCTGCATACACCACACAGAAGTCGTGCGTGCGCACACAGCCCTAAAGCCAAAAAAAAATCAGGACTATTAAACTACTGTTGCAGGGTAACACACAGACACACACCTAGCTGGCATTGCTAGAGTGGAGGTTACAGTAATGGCTAATAACAGATGGACAAGCAAGTGTTAGTGAAGCTGTGTGTGTGTGTGTGCTGAGTAACGGACCTGCTGCTTCCTCCGCCCTCTCTGCTCTGCTCCACCTCCAGCCCACCCGCCCCACTGCCCATGTGGGCCTGGGTGTGTGTGACACTGAGTGACGGGAAAACACAGAATGTGAGAGCAAGTGTGTCTGTGGGTCAGTGTGTCCAATAAGCACATTTACACACACACACACACACACACACACACACACACACACACACACACACACACACACACACACACACACACACACACACACACACACAGGATGTGGCTGACAGGCAGAAGGAGGAAATGGAGGCAGTGGCCTTTCATGGGTTAATCCCTGTCCACCCTGCCATCCTCAACCTCCAACACTTGAGCCAATCACATGAGCACATCACGCGAGCCAATCGCGTGAGCCCATCACTGCCCGGCTGTCCAACCCCTCACTGCAGAGCGGGCTTTGCTGACATCACACAATCTTGGCTCACCTACTCCTTCCTCCATGTTTGGACTCAAATTCTTGTCCAAAAAAACTATCCTTGTTTTTTGCTAAAGTAATAAAGCATTTAAAACCCTTATAAGGAATGCTTTTTTTTAAATGAAGAATACCTATTTTTATCTTAAGGTCTTGAAATGTTTTATGTCAGCTGCACTGCGTCTATAACTAATATGGCAAGAGAAGCAGCCCTTTATAAAGTTACTCATTAACTTGGTTCAGAGCACCATCTGTATTTCTAAAATGAGACGGTCTGACTTAATCCCAGCCTACACTATAAAGCAAGAAATGAGTCTAAATGCCTTCCGCTTCAGGTGTGAAGACAGGATTTTAAGAGGTTTCACCCACCCCCCTCCCCCATGATGACAAGATGTCTCCGCGCTGAAAAGCCTAGGACCCTCACTAGAGAGACACACACAAAGGACAGGTGGAGTAGCATGTCTCTGACAGGTCCTCTCCTCCAGGGACACCTCCCCTAACGGGAGAAGACAAGAGGTGATAAATTCGCACCCACCTGTCATGTACTCAGAGGAGCCTGAGACGTGAACGCCTGTGTGTCTGGTACAAAAAGGTAGAAAAACAAAATACAGTTTAAAGTAGTCACAAACTACTTTTAGTTTCAACAAAAAGAAGGAAAACACAGATCAAACTTTACAGTGGAGAATAAAAATGGGCTTTGTTTACTGAAAATGTTTGTACCATGTTTTGGCGAGTATGAACGTATGATAATTTGGCAATAGTATTAACAGTTCAGTGTTCAGAGATTGCCTTAGTCTATAAACTTTTCCCTGCTAATTTTAGCTCTTAGCACCATCTGACATAGGATTGTCACTTAGCAACTAATTAAAATGAATAAAAAGCCTATATTTGACAGATTGCAGCTTAGCTAACAGAACATTTGGCAGTGCAACCTTCCAAAGTCCACTGTAGACCCACAAAGACGCCGGTGAGACCCGATTCGGCTGGAGACCTGGCAGAGAGTGACTCACACCGAACAAGGAGGATCACTGCTCCTCCAAGCAAAACAAAGCAAATAGATCTCATGGTCTCATGCTACGAACGAAGATAATAATCGTGTGATTGGTACACACATATCAGGTACCCATATTGGTGTATAATTGCCATCTTTAATCTGGGCCTAATTCCAGCAGCAGCAATGTTGGAAGTAGATTTTGGAACAGCGTGGAAGAAATCCGGTGCAAGGAAATCGGACCGGTGGTTGGCTCCAAAGCTCGCCGCAGCAGTTTCTCACAGTTATAACACCATGTGGATGAGCTGCAATTCAGTGACAGTGACAGTGCGATTCAATGCGATTGTGGTCACTGCACATGTGCTATCACACAGTGGAACTGATGACGATGGATTACATTTCTTGGGTATATCGTCAATCTGAGAATCATTCCGATTCCATTCCAGTAATCCCATACAAATTGCAAAACCTATGTAAGCCAGAACCTAAATGTGCCTAAAAAACTGTCAACCTTATGTCTAAAATCACAAACCCCAAGCAAAGGCAACATGCAGAACTCAGATAAAAAGACTGTTTATGTTTATTTTTTTAATTAAAAAAACATTAATCAGCAGTGATGCAGGTCACAAGTTCACTGGGCAATTTAGAGTGTTGTGACTGGCTGAATTTTCCATCCCTCACTGGTGTTGACACAAAGCTTCTAGAACAATCCCTCAGGAAGGCACCAATATGATGTCATCCATCCAACACTGCCTGCCAGCTACTGGTTTGCTTTGGCTCTGAGTCTTATAGTATATCTTTAACTCACTGGGAAACTACAACCCCCACACGGCCCTTTAAGCCTGTACATGAAAGCATGCTTCACACGCTTCCAGCCAAATGTCC